>NW_025422249.1:0-213715 GCF_011764305.1 Mustela putorius furo | reverse complement strand
GGAGCCAAGCTGAGGACTGTACTTGCCCTCTCAAGGGAATTCTGTGTGCCATTCCAATTGCCAACAACCGCTACTAATAGATTACATCTACCAAAGTCCCTGAGAGCCATCCCATAGTGGTGGCTACCCAGGACACCACAGGAGCAATCTGGAATGCCCATCTGAGAACCTACCTGCACTCAGTCCTTGTAGACTGATATCCCCAGAGGTAAAAGGAAAGAACAGGCCCCCTAGGCCCCTAATCGGGATCCATTGCTTTGTTGTTTCCAGGCATCTCTCCTCAGAGGCCTGGATTTCAGTACCAGCATATGGCTGCTTTTTCTTGACTCACCCACCAGAACAAGTCTCATCTACACATGGGGGGTAAACTTGCACGTGGGAGTGATGGTCAAAGCCTCTGTTTAGAAGAACCCTTTCATGGCCACCAGTGCCACCCCAACCCCCCCCCGTCATTCCACAGGTATCCATAGACACAAAAAAACACATTAGGACCCATCCAACAGGAGAGTCCATTTTCAACTCAGTGTATTCGGTTGCTCCGCGAGATACAGCAGATCTAACTTGTCTTGTGCTAGGAGACAATTGGGAATGCGAGGTGGGCTACCCATCATCCCATCCTTAGAACCCTGCTCGGAATCGTTAAACCTGGAGCCAACCAACAGCGTCTAAATTGTCCTGTCAGAAGAATCTTTGTGAAGTTGGGAGCTTCTCACAACTCCCATCTGTGGGAAACACCCCCATGGCCTCGTGATCCCCCCCCCCTTCATGATGATGGCCATCAGGGACATAAGGTCCAACCTGAGCGAATCGTCTGATCCTCACCATGACTTCAGAGATGCACGAGATCCTCGGTTCAGATCTGTAGATTGTGCCTGCCATGTCCTCACCCCGAAACCTAAGCCTAGCTTGTGTTCTCAGACTTCCATCCTCAGACTCAATGGCCCACAAGCCCTCCAGTTTTGGCAATCCAGAATTATAATAAAGCAGTCTGGCCTGCCCCTCCAGAAGAAAAACATTGCCTTCTGGGGCATACCCAGAAACCCCAATGAAGATCAACCTGCACGCCACTTGGCTGTACCCAAAATATATAGGCTGACCTGGGCAAATAATGCCCTTTCTTTACAGAGGCTGAGCCTGAGACCTCCTGGCCCCACCCATACAGCTGGCCGCTCACTGAGCACATCGACCCCTTGCCATTGCCTTAGGTCGTTATCTCTTCCCAGCCTCGGTTTTCAGGATTTTAGAACCTAGACCCTTATCTGCAATCACTGCCCATGTTTTGAAAATGATGCAGAAATCAGAACTCTTTCCCGATGGCAAGAAAAACCTTGTGGTAGGCTTGTTGTATAATGTTCAGTGGGTAGTGGATACCCAGTGTGTCCAATGAGGCCCCCCACATGTGCTCGCGGGCCACATAGGTTGGCAAACCACACATTGTGACCCTCAGCCTTAGCCCAGTCCTCAGGTAAGGCCTCTCAGTGGCTGGATGAAGAGACAGCATATTGGGCTTGCCATGCCCCTAGGCCCCCAATTTTTAACAATAGTTCGGGTTGTCCCTTCACTCTTCACTCTTCCCCAGGGCTCTGCTTTGGAACTCCTCTTTTGGTGGGGACACCTGAGGTAACAACCCTGAAAGGAGTCTCCTCCATCCAACAGATTGAACGAAAAAACAAGTTGGGATTGGGCCCAAATCCACAGAGAGCAAGATTCGTCCATGGCCCATTGAGGCCTCGGTCCTCGACATTCCACGGCCATCGCTGAAACAAACTCCAGAGACAAAAGCCTGAGCAAGCGCCTCAGACTCGCACTATCTTCATATCCTGAAGATGTCTTCTCATGGATTGTAGATCGGGCCTGCCATATACCTACGTCCCCAAACATAAGCTGAGTTTTGTGTTTTCAGACTTCTGGTCCTCAAAGTCCTGGGCCACACACCATCCAGGCTGGCGACCCTGGATCCACACATTAGGACTGTGCCTACCCAATCCATGGGAATTCTTCTGCCCACTTCCATTGTCCAAAATCGTACAAATTAGGAGAACCCTCCAAAGTCCCTGAGGCCATCCCAAATAGTATAGGTCGCCCGGACAAAAAAGGCAGTCTGACACCAGCTGAGCATCTCTAACCTCCACTCATACCCTAGATGGATGTCCCCAGAGAAGAACATTGAACCAGACAGGACCCTAGGCCAAAATCGGATCCATTGCTTTGGTTTACAGGCATGTCTCCTCAAAACCCTGGATTCCAATACCAGCATTGGGGTTTTCCTGAGGCACCCATCAGAACAAACCTCGTCTCCACAAGGAAACTTGTGCATGGGAGCTATGTCAAAAGCTTAGGAGAATACTTCAGGGTCCCGGTGCCACCGCCCCCCCCATTCCAAGGCCCTCATGGACACAAACACACATTAGACCCATCCTCAGGAAAGTCCATTTCAACTCAGCCACCCCGGTTTGCTCCCGCAGAGCCATCAGATCTAAACTGTCTTTGTCCGCTAGGAGACAATTGGAATGCGAGGCGGGCTTCCCAGGCATCCATCCTCGAACGTTGGTCTGGACTCATCCATAGGGGATGTCCTGGAGCTGTCCAACAGGTCTCAATTGTCCCGCAGAAGGAATCCTTGGAGGGGGCATCCCACCACTCCCAACGTGGGAAAAACCTCCACGGCCTCGAGATTCGGGCTCCCTTTATGAAGGGGCCGTCATGAACAGAAAAATCCAAGCTGAGCCAACGTCTGATCCTCGCTGTGACTTCAGATGCATGAGATATTGCTTCAGATCTTCAGGGGGTACATGCCGTGCCCTCTCCCTGAACCCCAAGTCTAGCTGTCCCTAGGACCCAATTTTAACCAGATTTCTGGTTGTCCAATCGCCCCCTCCCAGGGCTCTACTCTGGAATCCCTCATTTGGTGGGGACCCCCTGAGTTTTGAAAACAAAACAAAACAAAACACAACAACAAAAAACGGACTTCTTCCGTCCCACAGAATGAACCCAAAACTCTTTGGATTGGGCCAAACCCCCAGGGAGTAAGACTCGTCCATTTCCCATGAAGTCACCCGGAAATTTCATGACCATGAATGGCATGATATCCAGAGATAAATACTTGAGCAAGAGCCTCACACTCGCCCTTTTTTTCATATCCCCGAAGAGTTCTCCTCATGGTCTGTAGATCAGTCCTGCCATACCTATGACCCGAAACATAAGCCGAGTTTTGTGTTTTCAGACAACTGTCCAAACAGCCCTGGCCTACACAGCCTACAGGCTTAGGCCCCTGGAGCCAAGCTGAGGACTGTACTTGCCCTCTCCAAGGGAATTCTGTGTGCCCATTCCAATGGCCACAACGCTACTAATAGGATAAACCTCCAAAGTCCCTGAGGCCATCCCAATAGTGGTGGCTTCCCAGGACAAACAGGAGCAATCTGAGCCCATCTGAGAACCTACCTGCACTCAGACTTGTAGACTGATATCCCCAGAGGTAAAAAGGAACGAACAGGCCCCTAGGCCCTAATCGGATCCATTGCTTTGGTTTCCAGGCATCTCTCCTCAGAGGCCTGGATTTCAGTACCAGCATATGGCTGTTTCTTGACTCACCCACCAGAACAAATCTCATCTACACATGGGAAACTTGCACGTGGGAGTGATGTCAAAGCCTCTGTTTAGGAGAACCCTTCATGGCCCCAGTGCCACCGCGTCATTCCAAGGTATCCATAGACACAAAAACACATTAGGACCCATCCACAGGAGAGTCCATTTCAACTCAGCGTATTCGGTTGCTCCGCGAGATCCAGCAGATCTAACTTGTCTTGTTGCTAGGAGACAATTGGAATGCGAGGTGGGCTACCCAGCCATCCATCCTTAGAACCCTGCTCGGAATCGTTAGCCTGGAGCCAACCAACAGGTCTCAATTGTCCTGCAGAAGAATCTTTGAAGTTGGGAGCTTCTCACAACTCCCATCGTGAGAAAACACCCATGGCCTCGTGATCCCCCCCCCCTTCATGAAGTGGCCCTCAGGGACATAAGGTCCAACCTGAGCGATCGTCTGATCCTCACCCTGACTTCAGATGCACGAGATCTCGGTTCAGATCTGTAGATTGTGCCTGCCATGTCCTCACCCAGAAACCTAAGCCTAGCTTGTGTCCTCAGACTTCCATCCTCAGACTAATGGCCCACAAGCCCTCCAGTTTGGCAATCCAGAATTATAATGCAGCACTCTGCCTGCCCTCCAGAAGAAAAACATTGCCTTCTGGGGCTACCCAGAAACCCCAAATGAAGATCAACCTGCACGCCACTTGGCTGTACCCAAAATATATAGGCTGACCTGGGCAATAATGCCCTTTCTGACAGAGGCTGAGCCTGGACCTCCTGGCCCCACCCATACAGCTGGCCGCTCACTGAGCACATCGGACCAGCCATTGCCTTAGGTCGTTATCTCTTCCCAGCCTCGGTTTTCAGGATTTAGAACCTAGACCTTATCTCCAATCACTGCCCATGTTTGAAAATGATGCAGAAATCAGAACTCTTTCCCGATGGCAAGAAACCTTGTGGTAGGCTTGTTGTATAATGTTCAGTGTAGTGGATACCAGTGTGTCCAATGAGGCCCCGCCATTGCTCGCGGGCCACATAGGTGGCAAACACACATTGTGACCCTCAGCCTTAGCCCAGTCCTCAGGTAAGGCCTCTCAGTGGCTGGATGAAAGAGACAGCATATTGGGCTTGCCATGCCCCTAGGCCCCAATTTTTAACCATAGTTCGGGTTGTCCCTTCACTCTTCCCCAGGGCTCTGCTTTGGAACTCCTCTTTTGGTGGGACACCTGAGGTAACAACCCTGAAAGGAGTACTCCATCCAACAGATTGACGAAAAACAATTGGGATCGGGCCAAATCCACAGAGAGCAAGATTCGTCCATGGCCCATGAGGCCTCCTCGACATTCCACGGCCATCGCGGATCAAACAAACTCCAGAGACAAAAGCCTGAGCAAGCGCCTCAGACTCGCACTATCTTCATATCCTGAAGATGTCTTCTCATGGTTTGTAGATCGGGCCTGCCATACCTACGTCCCCAAACATAAGCTGAGTTTGTGTTTTCAGACTTCTGTCCTCAAAGTCCTGGGCCCACACCATCATCAGGCTGGGGACCCTGGAGCCACACATTAGGACTGTGCCCTACCCAATCCATGGGAATTCTGCCCATTCCATTGTCCAAAATCGTACAAATTAGGAGAACCCTCCAAAGTCCCTGAGGCCATCCCAATAGTATAGGTCGCCCGGGACAAAAAAGGTCAGTCTGTCACCAGCTGAGCATCTACCTCGACTCATACCCTAGATGGATGTCCCCAGAGAAGAAGATTGAACCAGACAGGACCCTAGGCCAAAATAGGATCCATTGCTTTGGTTTACAGGCATGTCTCCTCAAAACCCTGGATTCCAATACCAGCATTGGGGTTTTCCTGAGGCACCCATCAGAACAAACCTCATCTCCACAAGGAAACTTGTGCATGGGAGCTATGTCAAAAGCTGAGGAGAATACTTCAGGGTCCCGGTGCCACCGCCCCATTCCAAGGCCCTCATGGACACAAACACACATTAGACTCATTCTCAGGAAAGTCCATTTCAAGCCAGCCACCCCGGTTGCTCCCGCAGAGCCATCAGATCTAAACTGTCTTGTCGCTAGGAGACAATTGGAATGCGAGGCGGGCTTCCCAGGCATCCATCCTCGAACGTTCGTCTGGACTCATCCATATGGGATGTCCTGGAGCTGTCCAACAGTCTCAATTGTCCCGTAGAAGGAATCCTAAGAGGGGGCATCCCACCACTCCAAACGTGGGAAAACCTCCACGGCCTCGAGATTCGGCTCCCTTCATGAAGGGGCCGTCATGAACAGAAAATCCAAGCTGAGCCAACGTCTGATCCTCGCTCTAACTTCAGATGCATGAGATATTGCTTCAGATCTTCAGGGGGTACATGCCGTTCCCTCGACCTGAATCCCAAGTCTAGCTTGTGTTCTCAGACTTCCGTCCTGACACTCCTGGCCCCGAAGCCCACAAGTTTGGCAATTCCGGACCATCATTGCAGCACTCTGCCTGCCCTCTAGAAACAAAATATTGCCTAAAGAGCTGCCCGGGAACATTAAATGAGAATAAACCTACACGGCACTCAAATGTACCCATATTATATAGTCTAACTAGGCACTAATGCACTGTCTGACACAACCTGAGCGGGGACATCCTGAGCAACACCCAGACACTGACCGCACCCTGAGCCCATAAGACCCGCAGTGGCCTTAGGTCATCATTTCTTCCCTACCTAAGTTATCAGGCTTCAGAACCTAGACCTTATCTCCAATCACTGCCCAGGGGTGAGTGTGATGCAGAAATCAGAAATCCTCTTTATCCACAGCAAGAAACCTTGTGGTTGCCATGTTGTCCAAGGTTCAGTGTAGGAGAAACCAGCATTCACCCTGAGGCCCCGCCCATTCTTGAGTGCGACGAGGGCATAAACACACATTGTGACCCTCAGCGTGAGTCCTGTCCTCTAGTAAGTCCTTTCAGTGTCTAGAATATTAGATGCCATTATGGTTTGACATGTCCCTAGGCCCCAAATTTAAACCAGATTTCTGTTTGTCCAATCGCCCCTCCCCAGGGCTCTACTCTGGAATCCCTCATTTGGTGGGACAACTGAGTTTGAAAAACAAAACAAAACAAAACAGCAACAACAAAAAAACGGACTTCTTCCATCCCACAGAATGTTCCCAAACTCTTTGGACGGGGCCAAACCCCCAGAGATTAAGACTCGTCCATTTCCCATGAAGTCACCCGGATATTTCATGACCATGAATGGCACGATATCCAGAGATAAAAACTTGAGCAAGAACCTCACACTCGCCCTTTTTTCATATCCTGAAGAGTTCTCCTCATGGTCTGTAGATCAGTCCTGCCATACCTATGACCCGAAACAGAAGCCGAGTTTGTGTTTTCAGACAACTGTCCAAACAGCCCAGGCCTACATACCCTACAGGCTCAGGCCCCTGGAGCCAACCTGAGGACTGTACTAGCCCTATCCAAAGGAATTCTGTGTGACCATTCCAATGGCCACAACGCTACTAATAGGATAAACCTCCAAAGTTCCTGAGGCCATCCCAATTGTGGTGCCTTCCCAGGACAAACAGGAGCAATCTGAGCCCATCTGAGAACCTACCTACACTCAGACTCGTAGACTGATATCCCCAGAGGTAAAAAGGAATGAACAGGCCCCTAGGCCCTAAATGGATCCATTGCTTTGGTTTCCAGGCATCTTCCTCAGAGGCCTGGATTTCAGTACCAGCATATGGCTGCTTCTTGACTCACCCATCAGAACAAAACTCATCTACACATGGGAAAAATACACGTGGGAGGTGTGTCAAAGCCTCTTTTTAGGAGAAACCTTCAGTTCCCCAGTGCCACCGCTTCATTCCAAGGTCTCCATCGACACAAAAACACATTAGGACCTATCCACAGGAGAGTCCAATTCAACTCAGCATATTCGGTTGCTCCGCGAGATCCAGCAGATCTAACTTGTCTTGTTGCTAGGAGACAATTGGATACGTGTGGCCTACCTCGCCATCCATCCTTAGAACCCTGCTCAGAATCATTGGCCTGGAGCCAACCGAAAGGTCTCAATTGTCCTGCAGGGAATCTTTGCAGTTGGGAGCTTCTAACAACTCCTATCGTGAGAAAACCACATGGCCTCGTGATCCCCCCTCTTCATGAAGGGCCCATCAGGGACATAAGGTCCAACCTGAGCGATCGTCTGAACCTCAACCTGACTTCAGATGCACAAGGTCTCGGTTCAGGTCTGTAGATTGTGCCTGCGATGTCCTCACCCAGAAACCTAAGCCTAGCTTGTGTCCTCAGACTTCCGTCCTCAGACTAATGGCTCACAAGTCCTCCAGTTTGGCAATCCAGAATTACAAGGCAGCACACTGCTTGCGCTCCAAAAGAAAAACATTGCCCTCTGGCGCTACCCAGAAACCACAAATGAAGATCAACCTCACGCCACTTGGATGTACCCAAAATATATAGGCTGACCTGGGCAATAATGCCCTTTCTGACAGAGCCTGAGCCTGGACTTCCTGGCCCCACCCAGACAGCTTGCCACTCACTGAGCACATCGGACCAGCCATTGCCTTAGGTCGTTATCTCTTCCCAACTTAGGATTTCAGGATTCAGATCCTAGACCTTATCTCCAATCACTGCCCAGGTTCGAAAATGATGCAGAAATCAGAACTCCTGCACAATGGCAAGAACCTTATGGTTGGCTTGTTGTCCAACGTTCAGTGTAGTGGAAACCTATTTGTCCGATGAGGCCCCGCCATTGCTCGCGGGCCACATAGGTGGCAAACTCACATTGTGACCCTCAGCCTTAGCCTAGTCCTCAGGTAAGGCCTCTCAGTGGCTGGATGAAGAGACAGCATATTGGGCTTCCCATGCCCATAGGCCCCAATTTTTAACCATATTTCGGGTTGTCCCTTCACTCTTCTCCAGGACTCTGCTTTGGTATTCCTCTTTTGGTGGGACATCTGAGGTAACAATCCTGAAAGGAGTACTCCATCCAACAGATTGACGAAAAACAATTGGGATCGGGCCAAATCCACAGAGAGGAAGATTCGTCCATGGCCCATGAGGCCTCCTCGACATTCCACGGCCATCGCTGAAACAAAATCCAGAGACAAAAGCCTGAGCAAGCGCCTCAGACTCGCACTACCTTCATATTCTGAAGATGTCCTCTCATGGTTTGTAGATCGGGCCTGCCATACCTACGTCCCCAATCATAAGCTGAGATTGTGTTTTCAGACTTCTGTCCTCAAAGTCCTGGGCCACACACCATCCAGGCTGGGGACACTGGAGCCACACATTAGGACTGTGCCTACCCAATCCATGGGAATTCTGCCCATTCCATTGTCCAAAATCGTACAAATTAGGAGAACCCTCCAACGTCCCTGAGGCCATCCCAATAGTACAGGTCGCCAGGGACAAAAAAGTTCAGTCTCACACCAGCTGAGCATCTACCTCCACTCATACCCGAGATGGATGCCCCAGAGAAGAAGATTGAACCAGACAGGACCATTGGCCAAAATCGGATCCATTGCTTTGGTTTACAGGCATGTCTCCTCAAAACCCTGGATTCCAATACCAGCATTGGGCTTTTCCTGAGGCACCCATCAGAACAAACCTCGTCTCCACAAGGAAACTTGTGCATGGGAGCTATGTCAAAAGCTTAGGAGAATACTTCAGGGTCCCGGTGCCACCGCCCCATTCCAAGGCCGTCATGGACAGAAACACACATTAGACCCATCCTCAGGAAAGTCCATTTCAACTCAGCAACCCCGGTTGCTCCCGCAGAGCCATCAGATCTAAACTGTCTTGTCTCTAGGAGACAATTGGAATGCGAGGCGGGCTTCCCAGGCATCCATACTCGAACGTTGTTCTGGACTCATCCATATGGGATGTCCTAGAGCTGTCCAACAGGTCTCAATTGTACCGCAGAAGGAATCCTTGGAGGGGGCATCCCACCACTCCCAACGTGGGAAAACCTCCACGCTCTCGAGAATCCGCTCCCTTCATTAGGGGCCGTCATGAACAGAAAATCCAAGCTGAGCCAACTTCTGATCCTCGCTCTGACTTCAAATGCATGAGATATTGCTTCAGATCTTCAGGGGGTACATGCCGTGCCCTCGCCCTGAAACCCAAGTCTAGCTTGTGTTCTCAGACTTCCATCCTCACACTCCTTGCCCCGAAGCCCAAAAATTTGGCAATTCCGGACCATCATTGCAGCACTATGCCTGCCCTCTAGATAAAATATATTGCCCAATGAGCTGCCCAGGCAGCTGAAATGAGAATAAACATACAAGGCACTCGAATGCACCCAAATTATAGAGTCTAACCTGGGCAGTAATGCACTGTCTGACACAACCTGAGCCGGGACCTCCTGAGAAACACCCAGACAGCTGACAGCACATTGAGCACATCAGACCCGCCATGGCATTTGGTCATCATCTCTCTACTACCTCAGTTTTCAGGCTTCAGAACCTAGACTTTATCTCTAATCACTGCCCGGGGGTGACTGTAATGCAGAAATCAGAACTCCTGCTTACCCATGGCAGGAAACCTTTTGGTTGCCATGTTGTCCTACATTCAGTGTAGGAGAAACCAGCATTCACCCTGAGGCCCCGCCCATTCTTGAGTGCGACGAGGGCATAAAAACGCATTGTGAACCTCAGCGTGATTCCTGTCTTCTAGTACGTCCTCTAAGTGGCTGGAGGATTAGATGTCATAATGGGCTTGACATGTCCCTAGGCCCCAATTTTATCCAGATTTCTGGTTGTCCAGTCGCCCCTACCCAGGGCTCTACTCTGGAATCCCTCATTTGGTGGGACACCTGAGGTTGAAAAACAAAACAAAACAAATCAACAACAACAAAAAAACCGGACTTCTTCCATCCCACAGAGTGAGCCCAATATCCTTGGACGGGGCCAAACCCCTAGAGAGTAAAACTCGTCCATTTCCCATGAAGTCACCCGGAAATTTCACGACCATGAGTGACACGATATCTAGAGACAAAAACTTGAGCAAGAGCCACACACTCGCCCTTTTTTCATATCCCAAAGTGTACTCCTCATGGTCTGTAGATCAGTCCTGCCATACATATGACCTGAAACATAAGCCGAGTTTGTGTTTTCAGACAAGTGTCTCAACATCTCTGGCCTACAAGCCCTAAAGGCTCAGGCCCCTGAGGCCAAACCTGAGGACTGTGCTTGCCCTCTCCATGGGAATTGCATGTGCCCATTCCAATGGCTACAACACTACTATAGGATAAACCTCCAAAATTCCTAAGGCCATCCCAATTGTTGTGGCTTCCCAGAAGAAACAGGGCAATCTGAAGCCATCTGAGCACCTACCTGCACTCAGACCCGTAGACTGATGTCCCCAGAGGTATTAAGGAGTGAACAGGCACCTAGGAACCTATCAGATCCATTGCTTTGGTTTGCCGGCATCTCTCCACAGAGGCTTGGATTTCAAAACCAGCATATGGCTGTTTCTTGACTCACCCATCAGAAAAAATCTCATGTACACATGGGAAACTTGCACTTTGGAGTTGTGTGAAAGCCTCTGATTAGGAGAACCCTTCAGGGCCCCAGTGCCACCGCTTCATTCCAAGGTCTCCATAGACACAAAATCATACTAGGTCACAACCACGGGAGAGTCCATTACAACTAAGCCTCCACTGTTGCTCCCCCAGATCCAGCAGGTCTAACTTGTCTTGTTGCTTGGAGACAATTGGAATGCGAGGTGGGCTACCCAGCAATCCATCCTTAGAACCCTGCTCAGAATCGTTGTCCTGGAGCCAACCAACAGGTCTCAATTGTCCTGCAGAAGAATCTTTGCAGTTGGCAGCTTCTCACAACTCCCATCGTGGGAAAACCCCCATGGCCTCGTGATCCACCGCCCCTTCAAGAAGGGGCCATCAGTGACAGAATGTCCAAGCTGAGCAATCGTCTGATCCTCGTCCTGACTTCAGATGCACGAGACCTCGATTCAGGTCTGTAGATTGTGCCTGCCATATCCTCACCCCAGAAACCTAGGCATAGCTTGGGTTCTCAAAAAACTTCCGTCCTCAGACTACGGGCCCACATGCCCTCCAGTTTGGCAATCCAGAACTACAATGCAGCACTCTGCCTGCCCTCCAGAAGAAAAACATTGCCCTCTGAGGCTACCCAGAATCCCCAAATAAGGATCAACCTGCACGACATTCGGCTCTACCCCAAATATATAGGCTGACCTGGGAACTAATGCCCTTTCTGATACAGCCGGATCCTGGACCTCCTGGCCCCAACCCAGACAGCTGGCCACACACTGAGCACATCGGACCCGCCATGGCCTTAGGTCGTCATCTCTTCTCAACCTCAGTTTTCAGGCTTCAGAACCGAGACCTTATCTCCAATCACGGCCCGGGTTTTGAAAATGATGCGGAAATCAGAACTCTTTCCCCGTGGCAGGAAACCCTGTGGTTGGCATGTTGTCCAAAGTTCAGTGTACTTGAATCCAGTGTGCCCCAATGAGGCTCCGCCCAAGCTTGCAGGACACATTAGTCACAAAAACACATTGTGACCTTCAGCCTGAACCCAGTCCTCAGGTAAGGCATCTCAGTGGCTGGAAGAAGAGACAGCATATTGGGCTTGCCATGCCCCTAGGCCCCAATTTTTAACCGTAGTTCGGGTTGTCCCTTCACTCTTCCCCAGGGCTCTGCTTTGGAATTCCACTTTTGGTGGGACACCTGAGGTAACAAACCTGAAAGGAGTCCTCCCATCCCACAGATTGACGAAAAACAATTGGGATCGGGCCAAGTCCACAGAGAGCAAGATTCGTCCATGGCCCATGAGGCCTCCCAACATTCCACGGCCATCGCTGAACAAAATCCAGGGCCAAAAGCCAGAACACGAGCCTCATACTCGCTCATTCTACATATCCTGAAGAGTTCTTCAGGTAAGAATCTACACGGCACTCGAATTCACCCAAAATATATGTCTAACCTGGGCACTAATGCACTGTGTGACAACCTGAGCACGGACCTCATGACCAACACCCAGACAGCAAACCGCACCCTGAGCACATCAGACCCGCCATGGCCTTAGGTCATCATCTCTTCCCTACCTCAGTTTTCAGGCTTCAGAACCTAGACCTTATCTCCAATCACTGCCCAGGGGTGACTGTGATGCAACAATCAGAATTCTTCCTTACCCATGGCAAAAAACCTTGTGGTTGGCATGTTGTTTAACGTTCAGTGTAGGAGAAACCAGCATTCACCCTGAGGCCCCGCCCATTCTTGAGTGCGATGAGAACATAAACACACACTGTGACCCTCAGCGTGAGTCCTCTCTGCTAGTACGTCCTCTCAGTGGCGGACCATTAGATGTCATAATGGGCTTGAAATGTCCCTAGGCCCCAATTTTTAACCAGATTTATGGATGTCCAGTCGCCCCTCCCCAGGGCTCTACTCTGGAATCCCTCATTTGGTGGGACACCTGAGGTTGAAAAACAAAAAAACAAATCAACAACAGAACAACGGACTTCTTCCATCCCACAGAATGACCCCAAACTCTTTAGACGGGGCCAAACCCCCAGAGAGTAAAACTCGTCCATTTCCCATGAAGTCACCCGGAAATTTCACGACCATGAGGGACACGATATCTAGAGACAAAAACTTGAGCAAGAGCTACACACTCGCCCTTTTTCTATATCCCAAATAGTTCTCCTCATGGTCTGTAGATCAGTCCTGCCATACCTATGACCTGAAACATAAGCCGAGTTTGTGTTTTCAGACAACTGTCCCAACAGCTCTGGCCTACACGCCCTACAGGCTCAGGCCACCTGAGGCCAAACCTGAGGACTGTGTTGCCCTCTCCATGGGAATTGTATGTGACAAAACAAAGGCCACAACCCTACTAATAGGATAACCTCCAAAATTCCTGAGGCCATCCCAATAGTTGTGGGTACCCAGGACAAACAGGGCAATCTGAAGCCATCTGAGCACCTACCTGCACTCAGACCCGTAGACTGATATCCCCAGAGGTAATAAGGAGTAAACAGGCACCTAGGCACCTAGGGGATCCATTGCTTTGGTTTGCAGGCATCTCTCCTCAGAGGCTTGGATTTCAAAACGAGCATGTGGCTGTTTCAGGACTCACCCATCAGAAAAAATCTCATGTACACATGGGAAACTTGCACGTTGGAGTTGTGTAAAAGCCTCTGTTTAGGAGAAAGCTTCAGGGCCACAGTGCCACCGCTTCATTCCATGGTGTCCATACACACAAAACCATATTAGGTCACAACCACGGGAGAATCCATTACAACTAAGCCTCCACTGTTGCTCCCCCAGATCCTGCAGAACAACGGACTTCTTCCATCCCACGGAATGACCCCAAACTCTTTAGACGGGGCCAAAACCCCAGAGAGTAAAACTCGTCCATTTGCCATGAAGTCACCCGGAAATTTCATGACCATGAGTGACACGATATCCAGAGACAAAAACTTGAGCAAGAGCCTCACACTCGCCCTTTTTTCATATCCAAAAGAGTTCTCCTCATGGTCTGTAGATCAGTCCTGCCATACCTATGACCCGAAACATAAGCCGAGTTTGTGTTTTCAGACAACTGTCCAAACAGCCCTGGCCTACACACCCTACAGGCTCAGGCCCCTGGAGCCAAACCTGACGACTCTGCTAGCCCTTTCCAAGGGAATTGTATGTGCCCATTCCAATGGCCACAACCCTACTAATAGGATAAACCTCCAAAGTTCCTGAGGCCATCCATATATTTGTGGCTTCCCAAGACAAACAGGGGCAATCTGGGCCCATCTGAGCACCTACCGGCACTCAGACCTGTAGACTGATTCCCCAGAGGTAAAAAGGAACGAACAGGCCCCTAGGCACCTATCGGATCCATTGCTTTGGTTTCCAGGCATCTCTCCACAGAGGCCTGGATTTCAATAACAGCATATGGCTGTTTCTTGACTCACCCATCAGAACAAATCTCATCTACACATGGGAAACTTGCATGATGGAGCTGTGTGAAAGCCTCTCTTTAGGGGAACCCATCAGGGCCCCAGTGCCACCGCTTCATTCCAAGGACTCCATAGACACAAAATCATATTAGGACACATCCACGGGAGAGTCCATTTCAACTCAGCCTCCTCGGTTGCTCCCCCAGATCTAGCAGATCTAACCTGTCTTGTTGCTTAGAGACAATTGGAATGCGAGGTGGGCTACTCAGCAATCCAGCCTTAGAACCCTGCTCGGAATCGTTGGCCTGGAGCAAACTAACAGGTCTCAATTGTCCTGAAGAAGAATCTTTGCAGTTGGCAGCTTCTCACAACTCCCATCGTGGGAAAACCCCCATGGCCTCGTGATCCACCGCCCCTTCAAGAAGGGGCAATCAGGGACAGAATGTCCAATCTGAGCGATCGTCTGATCCTCGCCCTGACTTCAGATGCACGAGACCTCGATTCAGGTCTGTAGATTGTGCCTGCCATACCCTCACCCAGAAACCTAGGCCTAGCTTGGTTTCTCAGACTTCCATCCTCAGACTACTGGCCCACAAGCCCTGCAGTTTGGCATTCCGGAACTACAATGCAGCATTCTGCCTGGCCACCAGAAGTAAAACATTGCCCTCTGGGGCTACCCAGAAACCCCAAATGAGGATCAACCTGCACGCCATTCGGCTCTACCCCAAATATGTAGGCTGACCTGGGCACTAATGCCCTACCTGACACAGGCTGAGCCTGGACCTCCTGGCCCCACCCAGACAGCTGGCCGCACACTGAGCACATCGGACCCGCCATGGCCTTAGGTCGTCATCTCTTCTCAACCTCGGTTTTCAGGCTTCAGAACCTAGACCTTATCTCCAATCACGGCCCAGTTTTGAAAAATGATGCAGAATTCAGAACTCTTTCCCTATGGCAAGAAACCTTGTGGTTGGCATGTTGTCCAAGGTTCAGTGTACTTGAAACCAGTGTGGCCCATGAAGCCACGCCCATGCTTGCGGGCCACATTGGTCACAAATACACATTGTGACCCTCAGCCTGAGCCCAGTCCTCAGGTAAAGCCTCTCAGTGGCTGGATGGAGACACAGCATATTGGGCTTGCCATGCCACTAGGCCCCAATTTTCAACCGTAGTTCAGGTTGTCCCTTCACTCTTCCCCTGGGCTCTGCTTTGGTATTCCTCTTTTGGTGGGACACCTGAGGTAACAAACCTGAAAGGAGTCCACCCATCCCACAGATTGACGAAAAACAATTGGGATCGGGCCAAATCCACAAAGAGCAAGTTTCGACCATGGCCCATGAGGCCTCTCCAACATACCACGGCCATCACTGATACAAAATCCAGAGACAAAAGCCTGAGTACGCGCCTCAGCCTCGCTCATTCTTCATATCCTGAAGAGTTCTTCAGATAATAACCTACACAGCACTCGAATGCACCCAACATATATAGTCTAACCTGGGCACTAATGCACTGTCTGACAACCTGAGACCGGACCTCCTGACCAACACCCAGGCAGCAGACCGCACACTGAGCACATCAGACCCGCCATGGCCTTAGGTCATCATCTCTTCCCTATCTCAGTTTTCAGGCTTCAGAACCTAGACCTTATCTCTAATCACTGCTCAGGGGTGCTGTGATGCAGAAATCAGAACTCTTCCTTACCCATGGAAAGAAACCTTGTGGTTGGCATGTTGTCCAATATTCAGTGTAGGAGAAACTAGCATTCACCCTGAGGCCTCGCCCATTCTTGAGTGCGACGAGGGCATAAACACGCATTGTGACCCTCAGCGTGAGTCCTGTCCTCTAGTACGTCCTCTCAGTGGCTGGACCATTAGATGTCATAATGGGCTTGACATGTCCCTAGGCCCCAATTTTTAACCAGATTTCTGTTCGTCCAGTCGCCCCTCCCCAGGGCTCTACTCTGGAATCCCTCATTTGGTGGGACACCTGAGGTTGAAAAACAAAACAAATCAACAACAACAGAACAACGGACTTCTTCCATCCCACAGAATGACCCCAAACTCTTTGGATGGGGCCATACCCCCAGAGATAAAGACTCGTCCATTTCCCATGAAGTCACCCGGAAATTTCACGACCATGAGTGACACGATATCCAGAGACAAATACTTGAGCAAGAGCCTCACACTCTCCCATTTTTCATATCCCCAAGAGTTCTCCTCATGGTCTGTAGATCAGTCCTGCCATACCTATGACCCAAAACATAAGCCGAGTTTGTGTTTTCAGACAACTGTCCAAATAGCCCTGGCCTACACACCCAAAGGTTCAGGCCCCTGGAGCCAAACATGAAGACTGGGCTTGCCCTCTCAAAGGGAATTGTATGTGCCCATTCCAATGGCCACAACCCTACTAATAGGATAAACCTCCAAAGTCCCTGAGGCCATCCCTATATTTGGGGCTTCCCAGGACAAACAGGGGAAATCTGGGCCCTTCTGAGTACCTACCGGCACTCAGACCCGTAGACTGATGTCCTCAGAGGTAAAAAGGAACGAACAGGCCCCTAGGCACCTATCGGATCCATTGCTTTGGTTTCCAGGCTTCTCTACTTAGAGATCCTTAAAACCCTTAGAATCCTGCTCTTGTGTCGTTTCTTATGGGACATCCTTGAGCCATCCAACAGGTCTCGACTGTCCCACAGGAGTCCTTGTGCATGGACCACCTCACAATTCATATCATGGAAAGCTTCCAAGGTCACATGATGCCCCCAATCTTCATGAAGTCGGATCATGGAAAGATACTCCAACCTGACCCAACGGCTGATCTTCGCCTTGACTTCAGATGCACAAGATCTTGATTAAGCTCTTCAGAGTGTACCTGCTGTGCCCTCACCCCAAAACCTAAGCATAGCTAGTGTTCTCAGACTTCTGTCCTCACTCTCCTGGACCACACGCCCTCCTTTTTAGGATTTCACTTGACACAGTGCTGCACTCTGCCTACCCTCTAGAAGGAAAACGTTGCCCTATGGGTCTACCCAGAAACCTCAAATGCGGATAAACCTGCATGCCACTCAACTGTACACCAATTATATAGTCTAGCCTGTGCACTAATGCCCTGTCTGACACAACCTGAGGCCTGAATTCCCAACCGACACCCAGACAGCTTGCGGTACACTGAGAACATCTGAACCGCCATGGCCTTAGGTTGCCATCTCTTTCCAACCTGGTTTTCAGGCTACAGAAACCTAGACCTTATCACTACTCATTTCCCATGGGTGAACGTGATGCAGAAATCATAACTCCTCCTTCCCTCTCGCCAGAATCTTGTGGTTGGCATCTTATCCAAAGTTCAGTGTAGGACTCCTATAGGGCCTACAGGAGTAGTAGTAGGGCCCCTGAGGGTAGTGTAGGGTCCCTGAGGCCCTGCCCATGCTTAAGAGCTGCGGTGGGCACAAACACACATTGGGACCCTCAGTTTGAGCCCTGTCCTCAAGTAAAGCCTCTCAGTGGCTGGACCATGAGCCCGCATATGGGGCCTGCCATGTACCAAATCACCCAATCTTAACCAGAGGTAGAGACATCTAGTCACTCCTACTCAGGGCTCTGCTCTGGAATCCCTCTTTGGTGGGACATTTGAGGTAAGTCAACACAGAAAGGATTCCTCCCACCCACAGAATGACCCCAATCACTTGGGATCAGGCCATCCCCAGAGAGAAAGACTCCTCCATGGCCCATGAGGCCAGACCGACATTCCACGGCCACTATTTACACAAAATCCAGAGACATAAGCCTCACCCTTAGGTCATAGCCCAAAAAATTCTCCTCATAGTCTGTAGATCGGGCCTGCCATACCTACGTCCCCAAACCGTGTTTTCAGACTTCTATCCTGACATCCCTGTCCCACACACCCTCCAGGCTGAGGCCCCTGGAGCCACACCTCAGGACTGTGCCTGCCCTCTCCAAGGAAATTCTTCCCATTCCATTGGCTACAACCCTACAGATTAGGAGAAACCTCCAAAGTCCCAGAGTCCATTCCAATAGTGTAGGCTGCCCAGTACAAAGAGGGGTGATCTGTCAAAATCTGAGCAACGACCTCAACTCACCCGTAGACAGATATCCCAAGAGAAAGGTATTAAACTGGACAGGCCCTTAGAACGTAATTGGTTCCATTGCTTTTGTTTCTAAGCATCTCTCCTCAGAGGCCTGTTTTCCAATACCAGCATATGGGGGATTCCAGAGATACCAATCAGAACAAATCTTGTCTCCACATGGGAAACTTATCCTTTGGAGCTCTGTAAAAACCTCCAGTTAGGAGAAAGCTTCAGGTAACCGGAGCCACCGCCCTATTCCAAGGTCTCCATGGACACAAACCCACATTATGACCATTCGGCAGGAGAGTACATTTCAACTCAGCCCCGTTGATTACGCCCCCAGAGCCAGAATATCAAACCTGCCTTGTCGCTAGGAGACAACTAGAATGCAAAGCAGACTCTAGGCATCCATCGTCGGAATCCTGCTCTGGCGCCTTTCCATATGGGATGTACTGGGAGACTTCCAACAGGTCTTGACTGTCCTGCAGAAGGAATCCTTGCAGATTGGAGCATCTCACAACTCCTATCGTGGGTAAACCTACATGGCCTCATGAGATGCTCCCCTTTATAAAGGGGCCATCATGGAGAGAAACTCCAACCTGAGCCAAATTCTGATCCATTGCTTTGGTTTCTATGTATCTATCCTCAGAGGCCTGGTTTCCAATATCAGAATATGGGGGTTTCCTAAGGAAACAATCAGAACAGATCGCATCTCCACATGAGAAACTTGCTCTTTGGAGCTGTGTCAATACCTCAGGTTAGGAGGATCCTTCAGGGCCCTGTACCATGGCCCAATTCCAAGGTCTCCAAGGACACAAACTTACATTATGATCCATCCTCAGGAGAGTCCATTTCAAATCAGCCCTCTCGGCTGCTCATCCAGAGGCAGCAGATCAAAACTGCCTTGTCACTAGGAGACAGTTGGAATGCGAGGTGGGCTGCCCAGGCATCCATCCTTAGAACCCTGCTCTGGAGAATTTCTTTATGGGACGTCTTGAATCCAACCAACCTGTCTTGACTGTCTCGCAGAATGAATCCTTGTGGTTTGAAGCATCACACAATCCCACTGGGAGAAAACCTCCATTTCCTCATGATGCCCCACACCTTCATAAATGGGCCATCATGGACAGAAACTCCATCCTAAGCCAAAGTCTGATCTGCGCCCTGAATTCAGAAGCACGAGATCTCGATTCAGCACTTGAGAGTGTGCCTGCTGTGCCCTCGCCCCGAAACCTAAGCCTAACTTGTGTTCTCAGACTTCCGTCTTCACAATCCTGGCCACACCCCTCCAGTTTGGCAATTCTGGAGACACAATGCAGCACTCTGCCTGCCCTCCAGAAGAAAAATGTTGCCCTATAGGGCTAACCAGAAACGCCAAAGGAGTAACAACCTGCATGCCACTCGAACATACCCCAATTATACAATCTAGACTGTGCACTAAAGCCCTGTCTGACACAGCCTGAAGGCAGACCTCCAGTCCAACACCCAGACAGCTGGCCATACACTGAGCATATCAAACCCACAATGGCTTTCGGCCATCATCTCTACCCAACCTCAGTTTTCACCTTCAGAACCTAGACCTTATCTCCACTCACTGCTCAGGAGTGAACGTGATACAAGAATCAGAACTTCTCCTTCACCATCGCAAGAAACCTTGTGGCTGGCATGTGGTCCAACGTTCATTGTAGGAGAAAGCAGCGTGGACTATGAGGCCCCACGTATCCCTGAGGGCCACAATTTTAACAAACACACATTGTGACCCTCAGCGTGAGCCCTATCCTCATGTAAAGCCTCTTAGTGACTGGAACAACAGCCCACATATGGGGCTTGCCAAGCCCCTAGTCCCCCAATCTCAACCAGAGTTAGAGATGTCTAGTCACCCCTACTCAGGGCACTGCTCTGGAATCCCTCTTTGGTGGGACACTTGAGGTTAAAAAAAAAAAATACAGAAAGGACTCTTCCCATCCACAGAATGATCCCAACCACTTGAGATCAGGCCAAATCACCAGAGAAAGACTTGTCCATGGCCCTTGAGGACACCCCGACATTCCACGGCCACCGTAGGCACAAAATCCAGAGACAAAAGCCTGAGCAAACGCCACATACTTGCCCTTTGTTCATAGCCCGGAAAATTCTCACGGTCTGTAGTACGAGCCTTCATACATGCATCCCCAAACCTAAGCTGACTTTGTGTTTTCAGACTTCTGTCCCCACAGTCCTGGCCCACACACCATCCAAGCTGGGGCCCCTGGAGCCACACCTGAGGAATGCGGCTTCCCTCTCCAGGGGAATTCTGCCAATTTCATTGGCCACAACCCTATAGATTAGGAGAAATCTCCAAACTCACCGAGGCCATCCCAATAGTGTTGGCTGCCCAGGACAAACAGGGATGATCTTTCACAAGTTAGGAAACCTCCTCCACTCAGACCCAGAGACAGATATCCCCATAGAATAAGATTGAACTGGACAGGCACTTAGGCCCTAATCAGATCCATTGCTTTTGTTTCCAGGCATCTCTCCTCAGAGGCCTGATTACCCATACCAGCATATGGGGGATTACTGAGGCACTCATAGAAAAATCTCGTCTCCACATAGGAAATGTACTCTTTGGAGCTCTATAAAAACCTCTGTTTAGGAGAATCTTTCAGGGCCCCGGATCAAGCGCCCCATTCCAAGGTCTCCATGGACTTAAACCCACATTATGATCTATCCTCGGTAGAGTCCATGTCAACACATCCCCCTTGGTTTCTCCCCCAGGGCCTGCAGATCAAACCTGCCTTGTTGCTAGGAGACAACTAGAATGGGAGGCGGGCTGCCCAGGCATCCATCCTTAGAACCCTACTCTGGAGTCGTTCCATATGGGACATCCTAGAGCCATCCAACAGGTCTCAAGTGTCCCACAGAAGGAATCTTTGCAGTCTGGTGCATCTCACAACTCCCATTGTGGGAAAATATTCATGGCCTCTTGAGACGCTCCACTTTATAAAGGGGCCATCATGGACAGAAACTCCAACCTGAGCAAACGTCTGATATTCGCCCTGGCTTCAGGTGCGTGAGATCTTGATTCAGCTCTGCAGAGTGTGCCTTCTGTGCCCTCACCCCAAAAACTAAGCCTAGCTTGTGTTCTCAGACTACCGTCCTCACACCCCTGGCCCAAAAGCCCTACAGTTTGGCAATACTGGGGCCACAATGCAGCACTCTGCCTGCCCTCCAGAAGAAAAACGTTGCCTTATGGAGCTACCTAGAAACCCGAATGAGGATCAACTGAACGCCACTCGACTGCACCCCATATATACAGTCTACCCTGTCTAATGCCCTGTCTGACACAGCATGAGCCCATACCTCCAGACCTACGCTCAACAGCTAGCCACACACTGAGCTCATTGTACCCATCAGGTCCTTAGGTCTTCATCTCTTCCCAACCTCGGTTTTCGGGTTTCAGAACCTAGACCTAAACTCCAATCACTGTCCAGGGGTGAACGTGATGCAGAAATCACAACTCTTCCTTCGCCATGCCCGGAAACCTTGTGGTTGGCATATTCTCCAACGTTCAGTGTAGGAGAATCCAGCGTGGCCCATGAGGCCCTTCCCATGCTTGAGGGCCTTGTTGGGCACAAATAGGCATTGTGACCCTCAGCATGAGCCCTGTCCTCAAGGAAGACCTCTCAGTGTCTGAATCAAGAGCCCACATATTGGACTTGCCATGCCCCTAGGCCCCCAAACTTAAACAGAGGTGGGGTTATCCAGTTGTCCCTACCAAGGACTCTGCTCTGGAATCCCTCTTTTATTGGCACACAAGAGGTACATAAAATAAAATAAAAAAACAGAAAGGACACCTCCCATCCCACAGAATGTACCCAACCTCTTGAGATTGGGTCCAATCCTCAGAGAAGGAAAGCCGTGCACAACCCATGATGCCACGCCAGCATTCGACCCACATTGTTGACACAAATCCAGAGACAAAACCTGAGCAATCACCTCAAACTCACCCTTTTTCATATCCCGAAGTGTTATCACGGTCTGTAGATTGGGCGTGCCATATGTATGTCCCCAATCCTAAGCGGAGTTTGTGTTTTCAGACTTCTGTCCCCACAGGCCTGGCCCACACACCCTCAAGGCTGGGCCCCAGAGCCAAACTCAGAAATGTGCCTGCCCTCTCCAGGGGATTTCTGCCCATTCCATGGGCCACAACCCTATAGATTAGGAGAAACTCCCAAATCCCGAGGCCATTCCCAATATTATAGGCTGCCCAGGACATACAGGGGCGATCTGACACAAGCCGAGCAACCACCTCCCCTCACATCCATAGACACGTATCCCCAGGAAAGAGATTGAACCGGACAGGCACCTAGGCCCTAATCATATCCATTGCTTTTGTTTCCAGGCATCTCTCCTCAGAGGCCTGGTTTCCAATACCAGCATATGGGAGATTCCTTAGGCACTCATCAAAACAATTCTCTTCTCTACATAGGAAACGTACTCTTTAGAGCTCCATCAACACCTCCGGTTATGAACATCCCTCAAGGCCCCGGATCAAGCACCCCATTCCAAGGTCTCCATGGACACAAATGCACATTATGACCCATTCTCAACTCACCCATTTCAACACACCCGCCTCGGTTACTCCCCTAGATCCAGCAGAAGGAACTTGCCTTGGCGCTATGATACACCTGGAATGGGAGGCAGGCTGCCCAGGCATCCATCCTTAGAACCCTGCTCTGGATAACTTCCTTATGGGATGTCCTGGAGCCATCCAGCAGGTCTTGACTGTCCCACGGAAGGAATCATTGCGGTTTGGAGCATCTCACAATTCCCATCGTGGGAAAACCTCCATGGCCTCGTGACACCCTCCCCTTCATGAAGGGGCCGTCATGGACAGAAACTCCAACCTGAGCCAACATCTGATCCTAGCTCTGTCTTCAGGTACATGGGATCTCGAATCATCTCTGCAGAGGGTTCCTGCCGTCCCCTCACCCCGAAATCTAAGTCTGGCTTGTGTTCTCAGAATTTTTTCCTCACACTCCTGGCCCACAAGCCTTCCAGTTTGGGAATTCTGGCGCCACTATGTGGCACTGTGTCTTCCTTCCAGAAGAAAAACGTTGCCCTCTGGGGCTACCCAGTAACCACAAATGAGTACCAACCTGCACGAAACTCGACTGCACCCCAATGATACAGTCTAGCCTGGGCACTAATTCCCTGTCTGCCAAAGCCTGAGCCTGCACCTCCCAACCCACACTCAACAGCTGGCCGAACACTGAGCACATCAGTCACACCATGGCCTTAGGTCTTCATCTCTTCCCAAACTCAGTTTTCAGGCTTCAGAACCTAGACCTTAAATCCAATCACAGTCCAGGAGTGAAATTGTTGCAGAAATTAGAACTCCTTCTTCCCCATGGCCAGAAAACTTGTGGTTGCCATATTGTGCAACGTTCAGTGTAGGAGAAACCAGCATGGTACATTAGGCCACGCCCTGACTTGAGGGGCTCCTTGGGCACAAAAACACATTGTGAAACTCAATGTGAGCCCTATGCTCAAGGAAGGCCTCTCAGTGTCTGGACCAAGAGCCCACATATGGGGCTTGCCTTGTTCTTAGGTCCCAATGTTAACCAGAGTTCTGGTTGTCCAGTCGCACCTCCCCAGGTCTCTGCTGTGGAATACCTCTTTTGGTGGTCCACCTGAGGTAAAAAAAAAACCAGAAAGGCCTCCTCCCTTCCCACAGAAAGACCCCAAACTCTTGGGATTGGGTCAAATCCCCAGAAAGGGAGCCTCATCGATGGCCCATGAGGACACCCGGACATTCCATGGCAATCGGTGACACATATCCAGAAAAAAATAAGCATGAGCAAGCACCTCACTTTCGCCCTTTGTTCATATCCCGAAGAGTTCTCCTCACGGTCTATATATCGGGCCGGCCATACCTACAGACCCAAACCTAATTGGAGTTTGTGATTTCAGACTTTTGTCCAAATAGCCGTGGACCACACACACTCCACACTTGGGTCCCTGGAGCCACACCTCAGGACTGTGCTTCCCTTTCAAGAGAATTCTTCCCATTCCATTGGCCACAACCTTGCAAATTAGGAAAAACCTCCAAACTTACCGAGGCCATCCCAATAGTGTAGGCCGCCCAGGACAAACAGGTGTGATCTCAAATCAGCTGAACAACTACCTCCACTCAGACAAAAGATGTCCCCAGAGAAGAATATTGAACCGGACAGGCCCCTCGGCCATAATCAGATCCATTGCTTTGGTTTCCAGGCATCTCTCCTCAGAGGCCTCATTTCCAATACCAGCAAATGGTGGTTTCCTGAGGCACCAATAAGAACAAATCTCGTCTCCCCATGGAAAACTTGCTCATTGGAGCTTTGTTATAACCTCTGGTTAGGATAATCCTTCAGGGCCCTGGTGCCACTGCCCCATACCAAGGTCCAAATGGACTCAAACCAACATTAAGACCATCCTCAGGAAAGTCCATTTCAACTCATATAAGACCATCCTCAGGAAAGTCCATTCCAACTCAGCCCCCTCTGATGCTACCCCAAGCCAGCAGATCAAACGTTTCTTGTTGCTAGGAGACAATTGGAATTGAGGCTGTCTGCCCAGGCATCCATACTTAGAACCCTGTTCTGGAAAAATACCTTAGGAGACGTCCTGGAGCCATCCAACAAATCTTAATTGTCCCACAGAAGGAATCCTTGCGGTTTGGAGCATCTCACAACTCTAATAGTGGGAAAACCCCCATGGCCTCATAATGCCCCCCCCCTTCATGAAGGGGCCAACATGGACAGAAACTCCAAACTGAGCCAAAGTCTGATCCTCTACCTGACTTCAGACTCATGATATCTCAATTCAGCTCTGCAGAGTGTGCCTGCCATGTCCATTCCCCGAAACCTAAGCCTAGCTTGTGTTCTCAGACTTCCGTCCTCACTCTCCTGGCCCACAAGCCCTCCAGTTTGGGAATTCCGAAGCCACAATGCAGCACTCTGCCTGCCCTCCAGAAGAAAAACTTTGCCCTATGCAGTTAAGAAGAAACCCCAAGTGATTATCTAATGCATGCCACTCGACTGTAAAGCAATTATACAGCCTACCCTGAATGCTAATGCCCTGTCATGCACAGCCTGAGACAAGACATCCCAAACGACACCTAGACAGCTGGCTCCAACCTGGACACAAGGGACCCGCTATGGCTGTAGTTCGTCATCTCTTCCCAACCTCGGTTTGCAGGCTTCAGAACCTAGACCTTATCTCGAATCACTGCCCAGAAGTGAACGTGATGCAGAAATTAGAATTCCTCCTTCCCCATGGCCAGAAACCTTGTGGTTGGCATGTTGTCCAACGTTCAATGTGGGAAAACCTGCATTGTCGGAAAGGCCACGCCAGTGCTTGAGGGCCGCCTAGTGCACAGACATGCATTGTGACCTGTAGCGTGAGTCCCGTATTAAAGTAACGCCTCTCAGTGGCTGATCCAAGATCCTGCATATGGGGCTTGTCTCGACCAGGCAATGGGAAGGTGAGTTGGCGTTTCTCGGCATCCATGCTTAGGCCCCTGCTCTCGAGTCTTTCTGTATGGGGCATCCTGGAACCAACCAGTAGTACTCGACTGTCCTGAAGAAGGAAACTTTGAAGTTTGGAGCAGCTCACAACTCCCAGCGTAGGGAAACCTCCATGGCCTCATGACGCCCCCACCCCCTTCAGGAAGGGGCCGTCATGGACACAAACTCCAGCTTGAGGCAACATCTGATACTCGCCCTGACCTCAGATGCAGGAGATCTCGATTCAGCCTCTGCACAGTGGGCCCAAACCTCGTGCTATCTTGTGTTTTCAGAATTCCTTCCTCACACTCCTGGCAAACATGTCCTCAAGACTTGGAATTCTGGAACCAAAATGCAGCCCTATGCTGGCCCTCCAGAAGAAAAACGTTGCTCTATGGGCATCTCCATAAACCCCAAATGAGGATCAACCTGCTCGGTTCTCGACCTCACCCCAATTGGATTGTTCGGGTTGTCCATTCATCCTTCCCCAGAGCTCTGCTTTGGAATCCCTCTTTTGGTGGGACACCTGAGGTAACAAAACTAAAAGGACTCCTCCCATCCTTCAGATTGACCCAAAACAATTGGGATTGGACCAAATTCACAGAGAGGAAGTCTCGTCCATGGCCCATGAGGCCTCCCCGAGATGCCACAGCCATCGTTGACAACAAATCCAGAGACAAAAGTCTGAGCAAGCGCCTCACACTCGCTCTTTTGTCGTATCCCGAAGAGTTCTCCTCACGGTCTGTAGATCGGGCCTGCCATACTTACTTCCAAAACCTAAGCCGAGTTTGTGTTTTCAGACTTCTGTCCCCACATTCCTGGCCCACAGACCCTTCAGGCTGGGGCCCCTGGAGCCACACATCAGGACTGTGCCTGTCCATACCACGGAAATTCTGCCCATTCCATTGTCCACAATCGTACAAATTAGGAAAAACCTCCAGAGTCCCCAAGGACATCCCAATAATGTAGGCCGCCCAGGACAAACAAGGGTCATCTGAAACCAGCTGAGCATCTACCTCTACTCAGCGTAGATGGAGGTCCCCAGAGAAGAAGATTGAATCAGACAGGCACCTAGGCCTGAATCAGATTCATTGCTTTCGGTTACAGGTATCTCTCCTCAGAGGCCTGGTTTCCAATATTAGCATATGGGGATTTCATGAGGCAGCAATCAGAACATATCTCTTCTCCACATGGGAAAATTATCCTTTGAAGATGTCTCAAAACCTCCAGTTAGGAGAATCCTTCAGGGCCTGTGTGCCACTGCCCCATTACAAGGTCTCCATAGACACAAAAACACATTAGGACCCATCCACAGGAGAGTCCATTTCAACTGAGCGTATTCGGTTCCTCCGCGAGATCCAGCAGATCTAACTTGTCTTGTTGCTAGGAGACACTTGGAATGTGAGGTGGCCAACCCCGCCATCCATCCTTAAAACCCTGCTCAGAATCGTTGGCCTGGAGCCAACCAACAGGTCTCAATTGTCCTGCAGAAGAATCTTTGCAGTTGGGAGCTTCTCAGAACTCCCATCGGGAGAGAACCCCCATGGCCACATGATCCCCCCCCCCCTTCATAAAGGGGCCATCAGGGACATAAGGTCCAACCTGAGCGATCGTCTGATCCTCACCCTGACTTCAGGTGCACGAGATCTCGGTTCAGGTCTGTAGATTGTGCCTGCCATGTCCTCACCCAGAAACCTAAGCCTTGCTTGTGTCCTCACACTTCTGTACACAGACTACTGGCTCACAAGCCCTCCAGTTTGGCAATCCAGAACTACAATGCAGCACTCTACCTACCCTGCAGAAGATATACATTGCCCGCTGGGGCTACCTAGAAACCCCAAATGGAGATCAACCTGCATGACACTTGTTTATACCCAAAATATATAGGATGACCTGGGCAATAATGCCCTTTCTGACACGGCCTGAGCCTGGACCTCCTGGGCCCACCCAGACAGCTGGCTACAAACTGAGAACTTCAGACCCCCCATGGCCTTAGGTCATTATCCCTTCCCAACCTCAGTTTTCAGGCTTCAAAACCTAGACCTTATCTCCAATCACTGCTCAGGTTTGAGAATGATGCAGAAATCAGAAATCCTACCCGATGGGAGGAAAACTTGTGGTTGGCTTGTTGTCCAACGTTGAGTGTAGTGGAAACCAGTGTGTCCCTTGAGGCACCACCATTGCTTCCTCTCCAGATAGGTAGCAAACACACATTGTGACCCTCAGCCTGGGCCCAGTCCTCAGGTAAGGCCTCTCAGTGGCTGGATGAAGAGACAACATATTGGGCTTGCCATGCCCCTAGGCCCCAATTTCTAACCATAGTTCGTGTTGTCCCTTCACTCTTCCCCAGGGCTCTGCTTTGGAATTCCTCTTTTGGTGGGACACCTGATGTAACAACCCTGAAAGCAGTCCTCCCATCCCACAGATTGACGAAAAACAATTGGGATCGGGCCAAATCCACAGAGAGCAATATTCGGCCATGGCCCATGAGGCCCCCTTGACATTGCACGGCCATCGCTGAAACAAAATCCAGAGACACAAGCCCGAGGAAGCGCCTCAGACTCGCACTATCTTCATATCCTGAAGATGTCTTCTCATGGTTTGTAGTTCGGGCCTGCCATACCTACGTCCCCAAACATAAGCTGAGTTTGTGTTTTCAGACTTCTGTCCTCAAAGTCCTGGGCCACAGACCCTCCAGGCTGGGGACCCTGGAGCCACACATTAGGATGGTGCCTACCCAATCCATGGGAATTCTGCCCATTCCATTGTCCAAAATCGTACAAATTAGGAGAAACCTCCAAAGTCCCTGAGGTCATCACAGTAGTATAGGTCGCCCGGGACAAAAAAGGGCAGTCTGACACCAGCTGAGCATCTACGTCAACTCATACCCTAGAACGATGTCCCCAGAGAAGAAGATTGAACCAGACAGGAAGGTAGGCCAAAATCGGATCCATTGCTTTGTTTACAGGCATGTCTCCTCAAAACCGTGGTATCCAATACCAGCATTTGGGTTTTCCTGAGGCACCCATCAGAACAAACCTCGTCTCCACAAGGAAACTTGTGCATGGGAGCTATGTCAAAAGCTTAGCAGAATACTTCAGGGTCCCGGTGCTACCGCCCCCATTCCAAGGACCTCATGGACACAAACACACATTAGACCCATCCTCAGGAAAGTCCATTTCAACTCAGCCACCCCGGTTGCTCCCGCAGAGCCATCAGATCTAAAGTGTCTGTTCGCTAGGAGACAATTGGAATGCGAGGCGGGCTTCCCAGGCATCCAACCTCGAACGTTGGTCTGGACTCATCCATATGGGATGTCCTGGAGCTGTCCAGCAGGTCTCAATTGTCCCGCAGAAGGAATCATAGGAGGGGGCCTTCCACCACTCCAAACGTGGGAAAACCTCCACGGCCTCGAGATTCGGCTCCCTTCATGAAGGGGACGTCATGAACAGAAAATCCAAGCTGAGCCAACGTCTGATCCTCGCTCTGACTTCAGAAGCATGAGATATTGCTTCAGATCTTCAGGGGGTACATGCCGTGCCCTCGCCCTGAAACCCAAGTCTAGCTGTCCCTAGGACACAATTTTAACCAGATTTCTGGTTGTCAATTCGCCCCTCCCCAGGGTTCTACTCTGGATTCCCTCATTTCGTGGGACCCCTGAGTTTGAAAAACAAAACAAAACAAAACAACAACAACAAAAAACGGACTTCTTCCGTCCCACAGAATGACCCCAAACTCTTTGGATAGGGCCAAACCGCCAGGGAATAAGACTCGTCCTTTTCCCATGAAGTCACCCGGAATTTTCATGACCATGAATGGCATGATATCCAGAGATAAATACTTGAGCAAGAGCCTCACACTCGCCCTTTTTTCATATCCAGAAGAGTTCTCCTCATGGTCTGTAGATCAGTCCTGCCATACCTATGACCGGAAACATAAGCCGAGTTTGTGTTTTCAGACAACTGTCCAAACAGCCCTGGCCTACACAGCCTACAGGCTTAGGCCCCAGGAGTCAAGCTGAGGACTGTACTTGCCCTCTCCAAGGGAATTCTGTGTGCCCATTCCAATGGCCACAACGCTACTAATAGGATAAATCTCCAAAGTCCCTGAGGCCTTCCCAATAGTGGTGGCTTCCCAGGACAAACAGGAGCAATCTGAGCCCATATGAGAACCTACCTGCACTCAGACTTGTAGACTGATATCCCCAGAGGTAAAAAGGAACGAACAGGCCCCTAGGCCCTAATCGGATCCATTCCTTTGGTTTCCAGGCATTTCTCCTCAGAGGCCTGGATTTCAGTACCAGCATATGGCTGTTTCTTGACTCACCCACCAGAACAAATCTCATCTACACATGGGAAACTTGCACGTGGGAGTGATGTCAAAGTCTCTGTTTAGGAGAACCCTTCATGGCCCCAGTACCACCGCGTCATTCCAAGGTATCCATAGACACAAAAACACATTAGGACCCATCCACAGGAGAGTACATTTCAACTCAGCGTATTCGGTTGCTCCGCGAGTTCCAGCAGATCTAACTTGTCTTGTTGCTAGGAGACAATTGGAATGCGAGGTGGGCTACCCAGCCATCCATCCTTAGAACCCTGCTCGCTATCGTTAGCCTGGAGCCAACCAACAGGTATCAATTGTCCTGCAGAAGAATCTTTGAATTTGGGAGCTTCTCACAACTCCCATCTTGAGAAAACACCCATGGCCTTGTGATCAACACCCCCTTCATGAAGTGGCCCTCAGGGCATAAGGTCCAACCTGAGAGATCGTCTGGTCCTCACCCTGACTTCAGATGCACGAGATCTCGGTTCAGATCTGTAGATTGTGCCTGCCATGTCCTCACTAAGAAACCTAAGCCTAGCTGGTGTCCTCAGACTTCCATCCTCAGACTAATGGCCCACAAGTCCTCCAGTTTGGCAATCCAGAATTATAATGCAGCTCTCTGCCTGCCTTCCAAAAGAAAAACATTGCCTTCTGGGGCTATCCAGAAACCCCAAATGAAGATCAACCTGCACGCCACTTGGCTGTACCCAAAATATATAGGCTGACCCCCGCAATAATGCCCTTTCTGACAGAGGCTGAGCCTGGAACTCCTGGCCCCACCCATACAGCTGGCCGCTCACTGAGCACATCGGACCAGCCATTGCCTTAGGTCGTTATCTCTTCACAGCTTCGTTTTTCAGGATTTAGAAACTAGACCTTATCTCCAATCACTGCCCATGTTTGAAAATGATGCAGAAATCAGAACTCTTTCCGGATGGCAAGAAACCTTGTGGTAGGCTTGTTGTATAATATTCAGTGTAGTGGATACCAGTGTGTCCCTTGAGGCCCCGCCATTGCTCACGGGCCACATAGGTGGAAAACTCACATTGTGACCCACAGCCTTAGCCCAGTCCTCAGGTAAGGCCTCTCAGTGGCTGGATGAAGAGACAGCATATTGGGCTTGCCATGCCCATAGGCCCCAATTTTTAACCATAGTTCGGGTTGTCCCTTCACTCTTCCCCAGGGCTCTGCTTTGGAATTCCTCTTTTGGTGGGACACCGGATGTAACAACCCTGAAATGATTCCTCCATCCAACAGATTGATGAGAAACAATTGGGATCGGCCCAAATCCACAGAGAGCAAGATTCATCCATGGCCCATGAGGACTCCTCGATATTCCACGGCCATCGCTGAAACAAAATCCAGAGACAAAAGTCTGAGCAAGCGCCTCAGACTCACACTTTCTTCATATCCTGAAGATGTCTTCTCATGGTTTGTAGATCGGGCCTGCCATACCTACGTCCCCAAACATAAGCTGAGTTTGTGTTTTCAGACTTCTGTACTCAAAGTTCTGGGCCAAACACCATCCAGGCTGGGGACCCTGGAGCCACACATTAGGACTGTGCCTACCCAATCCATGGGAATTCTGCCCATTCCATTGTCCAAAATCGTACAAATTAGGAGAACCCTCCAAAGTCCCTGAGGCCATCCCAATAGTATAGGTCGCCCGGGACAAAAAAGGTCAGTCTGACACCAGCTGAGCATCTACCTCCACTCATACCCTAGATGGATGTCCCCAGAGAAGAAGATTGAACCAGACAGGACCCTAGGCCAAAATCGGATCCATTGCTTTGGTTTACATGCATGTCTCCTCAAAACCCTGGATTCCAATACAAGCATTGGGGTTTTCCTGAGGCACCCATCAGAACAAAAAACTCGTCTGCACAAGGAAAATTGTGCATGGGAGCTATGTCAAAAGCTTAGGAGAATACTTCAGGGTCCCGGTGCCACACCCCCCCATTAAAAGGCCCTCATGGACACAAACACACATTAGACCCATCCTCAGGAAAGTCCATTTCAACTCAGCCACCCCGGTTGCTCCCGCAGAGCCGTCAGATCTAAACTGTCTGTTCGCTAGGAGACAATTGGAATGCGAGGCGGGCTTCCCAGGCATCCATCCTCGAATGTTGGCCTGGACTCATCCATATGGGATGTCCTGGAGCTGTCCAACAGGTCTCAATAGTCCCGCAGAAGGAATCCTTGGAGGGGGCATCCCACCACTCCCAACGTGGGAAAAAGTCCACGCTCTCGAGAATCCGCTCCCTTCATGAAGGGGCCGTCATGAACAGAAAATCCAAGCTGAGCCAACGTCTGATCCTCGCTCTGACTTCAAAAGCATGAGATATTGCTTAGATCTTCAGGGGGTACATGCCGTGTCCTTGCCCTGAAACCCAAGTTAGCTTGTGTTCTCAGACTTGCATCCTCACACTCATGGCCCCGAAGCCCACAAGTTTGGCAATTCCGGACCATCATTGCAGCACTCTGCCTGCACTCTAGAAAAAATATATTGCCTAATGAGCTGTCCGGGCACATTAAATGAGAATAAACCTACACGGCACTCGAATGTACCCAAATTATATAGTCTAACCTGGGCAGTAATGCACTGTCTGACACAACCTGAGCCGGGACCTCCTGAGCAACACCCAGACAACTGACCGCACACTGAGCACATCAGACCCCCGCCATGGCCTTAGGTCATCATCTCTTACCTACCTCAGTTTTCAGGCTTCAAAACCTAGACCTTATCTCCAATCACTACCCAGGGGTGACTGTGATGCAGAAATCAGAACTCCTGCTTACCCATGGCAAGAAACCTTGAGGTTGCCATGTTGTCCTACGTTCAGTGTAGGAGAAACCAACATTCACCCTGAGGCCCCGCCCATTCTTGAGTGCGACGGGGGCATAAACACGCATTGTGACCCTCAGCGTGAGTCCTGACCTCTAGTAAATCCTCTCAGTGGCTGGACAATTAGATGTCATAATGGGCTTGACATGTCCCTAGGTCCCAATTTTTAACCATATTTCTGGTTGTCCTGTCGCACCTCCCCAGGGCTCTACCCTGGAATCCCTCATTTGGTGGGACACCTGAGGTTGAAAAACAAAACAAAACAAATCAACAACAACAGAACAACGGACTTCTTCCATCCCACAGAATGAACCCAAACTCTTTGGACGGGGCCAAACCCCCAGAGTAAGACTCGTCCATTTCCCATGAAGTCACCCGGAAATTTCACGACCATGGGTGACACGATATGCAGAGATAAAAATTTGAGCAAGAGCCTCACACTCGCCCTTTTTTCATAACCCGAAGAGTTCTCCTCATGGTCTGTAGATCAGTCCTGCCATACCTATGACCCGAAACATAAGCAGAATTTGTGTTTTCAGAAAACTCTTCAAACAGCCCTGGCATACACACCCTACAGGCTCAGGCCCCTGGAGCCAAACCTGACGACTGTGCTTGCCCTCTCCAAGGGAATTGTGTGTGCCCATTCCATGGCCACAACCCTACTAAGAGGATAAACATCCAAAGTCCCTGAGGCCATCCCAATATTTTTGGCTTCCCAGGATATACTGGGGCAATCTGGGCCCATCTGAGCACCTACCGGCACTCAGACCCGTAGACTGATGTCCCCATAGCTAAAAAGGTACGATCAGGACCCTAGGCACCTCTCCGATCCATTGCTTTGGTTTCCAGGCATCTCTCCTCAGAGGAATGTATTTCAATAACAGCATATAGCTGTTTCTTGTCTCACCCATCAGAACAAATCTCATCTACACATGGGAAAATTGCACGATGGAGGTGTGTGTAAGCCTCTCTTTAGGAGAACCCTTCAGGGCCCCAGTTCCACCGCTTCATTCCAAGGTCTCCATAGACACAAAATCATATTAGGACAAATCCACGGGAGAGTCCATTTCAACTCAGCCTCCTCGGTTGCTCCCCAGATCCAGCAGATCTAACCTCTCTTGTTGCTTGGAGACAATTCGAATGCGAGGTGGGCTACCCAGCCATCCATCCTTAGAACCCTGCTCTGAATCGTTGTCCTGGAGCCAAACTAATGGTCTCAATTGTCCTGCAGAAGAATCTTTGCAGTTGGAGGCTTCTCACAACTCCTATCGTGGGAAAACCCCCATGGCGTCGTGATCCACCACCCCTTCAAGAAGGGGCCATCAGGGACAGAATGTCCAATCTGAGCGATCGTCTAATCCTTGCCCTTACATCAGATGCACGAGATCTCGATTCAGGTCTCACCCAGAAACATAGGTCTAGCTTGGGTTCTCAGACTTCCGTCCTCAGACTACTGGCCCACAAGCCCTCCAGTTTGGCAATCCAGAACTACAATGCAGGACGCTTCCTGCCCTCCAGAAGAAAAATATTGCCGTCTGGGGCTACCCAGAAACCCCAAATGAGATTCAACCTGCACGCCATTCGGCTGTACCCCGAATATATAGGCTGACCTGGGCACTAATGCCCTTTCTGAGACAGCCTGAGTCTGGACCACCTGGCCCCACCCAGACGGCTGGCCACACACTGAGCTCATATGACCTGCCATGGCATTAGGTCGTCATCTCTTCTCAATCTCTGTTTTCAAGCTTCAGAACCTAGACCTTATATCCAATCACGGCCCGGGTTTGAAAATGATATAGATTTCAGAACTCTTTTCCCATGGCAAGAAACCTTGTGGTTGGCATGCTGTCCAAGGTTCAGTGTTGTGGAAACCAGTGTGGCCCATGATGCCCCGACCATGCTTGCGGTCACAAGGGTCACAAACACACATTGTGACCCCTCAGCCTGAGCCCAGTCCTCAGGTAAGACCTCTCAGTGGCTGTATGGAGAGACAGCATATTGGGCTTGCCATGCCCCTAGGCCCAAATTTTTAACCATAGTACGTGTTGTCCCGTCACTCTTCCCCAGGGCTCTGCTTTGGAATTCCTCTTTTGGTGGGACACCTGAGGTAACAAACCTGAAAGGAGTCCTCCCATTCCACAGTCTGATGCAAAACAATTGGGATCGGGCCAAATCCACAGAGAGCAAGATTCGTCCATGGTCCATGAGGCCTCCCCAACATTCCACGGCCATTGCTGATTCAAAATCCAGAGACAAAAGCCTGAGCACGCGGCTCAGAATCGCTCATTCTTCATATCCTGAAGAGTTCTTCAGATTAGAACCTACACGGCACTCAAATGAACAAAAATATATAGTCTAACCTGGGCACTAATTCACTGTCTGACAACCTGAGCCCGGACCTCGTGACCAACACCCAGACAGCTGACCGCACACACTGAGCACATCAGACCCGCCATGGCCTTAGGTCATCATCATTTCCCTACCTCAGTTTTCAGGCTTCAGAACCTAGACCTTATCTCCAATCACTGCCCACGGGTCACTGTGATGAGATATCAGAACTCTTCCTTACCCATGGAAAGAAACCTTGTGGTTGGCATGTTGTCCAACGTTCAGTGTAGGAGAAACCAGCATTCACCCTGAGGCCCCGCCCATTCTTGAGTGCGACGAGAGCATAAACACGCATTGTGACCCTCAGCGTGAGTCCTGTCCTCTAGTACGTCCTCTCTGTGGCTGGACCATTAGATATCATAATGGGCTTGACATGTCCCTAGGCCCGAATTTTAACCAGATTTCTGGTTGTCCAGTCGCCCCTCCCCAGGGCTCTACTCTGCAATCCCTCATTTGGTGGGACACCTGAGGTTGAAAAACAATACAAAACAAATCAACAACAACAGAACAACGGAAATCTTCCATCCCACAGAATGACCCCAAAGTCTTTGGACGGGGCCAACCCCCCAGAGAGTAGGACTCGTCCATTTCCCATGAAGTCACCCGGAAATTTCACAACCATGAGTGACACGATATCCAGAGAAAAAAACTTGAGCTAGAGCCTCACACTCGCCCTTTTTTCATATCCCGAAGAGTTCTCCTCATGGTCTGTAGATCAGTCCTGCCATACCTATGACCCGAAACATAAGCCGAGTTTGTGTTTCAGACAACTGTCCCAAAAGCCCTGGCCTACACACCCTACAGGCTCAGGTCCCTGGAGCCAAACTGACGACTGTGCTTGCCCTCTCCAAGGGAATTGTATGTACCCATTCCAATGGCCACAACCCTACTAAGAGGATAAACCTCCAAAGTCCCTGAGGCCATCCCAGTATTTGTGGCTTCCCAGGACAATCAGAGGCAATCTGGGCCCATCTGTGCACCTACCGGCACTCAGACCCGGAGACTGATGTCCCCAGAAGTAAAAAGGATCGAACAGGCCCCTAGGCATCTATCGGATCCATAACTTTGTTTTCCAGGCATCTCTCCTCAGAGGCCTGGATTTCAATAACAGCATATGGCTGTTTCTTGACTCACCCATCAGAACAAATCTCATCTACACATGGGAAACTTGCACGATATGAGCTGTGTGAAAGCCTCTCTTTAGGAGAACCCTTCAGGGCCCCAGTGCCACCGCTTCATTCCAAGGTCTCCATAGACACAAAATCATATTAGGACACATCCACGGGAGAGTCCATCTCATCTCAGCCTCCTCGGTTGCTCCTCCAGATAAAGCCGGTCTAACCTGTCATGTTGTATGGAGACAATTGGAATGCGAGGTGGGCTACCCAGCCATCCATCCTTAGAACCCTGCTCGGAATAGTTTTCCTGGAGCCAACCAACAGGTCTGAATTCTGCTGCAGAAGAATATTTGCGGTTGGGATCTTCTTAGAACTCCCATCGTGGGAAAATCCCCATGGCCTCGTGATCCACTCCCCCCTTCAAAAAGGGGACATCATGGACAGAATGTCCAACCTGAGAGATCTTCTGATCCTCGCCCTGACATCATATGCACGAGACCTCGATTCAGGTCTGGAGATTGTGCCTGCCATATCCTCACCCAGAAACCTAGGCCTAGCTTGAGTTCTCAGACTTCCGTCCTTAGACTACTGGCCCACAAGCGCTCCAGTTTGACAATCCAGAACTACAATGCAGCACTCTGCCTGACCTCCAGAAGAAAAACATTGCCCTCTGGGGCTACACAGAAAACACAAATGAGCATCAACCTGCACGCCATTCGGCTGTACACCAAATATATAGGCTGACCTGGGCTCTAAAGCCCTTTCTGAAACACCCTGAGCATGGACCTCCTGACCCCACCCAGACAGCTGGCCGCACACTGAGCACATCAGAACAGTCATGGCCTTAGGTCATCATCTCTTCTCAACCTCGGTTTTCAGGCTTCAGAACCTAGACCTTACCTGCAATCACGGCCCGGGTTTGAAAATGATGCAGGAATCAGAACTTTTTCCCATGGCAAGAAACCTTGTGGTTGGCATGTTGGCCAAGGTTCAGTGTAGTTGAAACCAGTGTGTCCCCTGAGGCCCTGCCCATGCTTTCGGGCCACATTGGTCACAAACACACATTGTGTCCCTCATCCTGAACCCAGTCCTCAGGTAAGGCCTCTCAGAGGCTGGATGGAGAGACAGCATATTGGGCTTGCCATGCCCCTAGTCCACAATTTTTAACCATAGTTCGGGTTGTCCATTCACTATTCCCTAGGGCTCTGCTTTGGAATTCCTCTTTTGGTGGGAAACTTGAGGTAACAAACCTGAAAGGAGTCCTCCCATCCCACCGATTGAGGAAAACCAATAGGGAACGGGCCAAATCCACAGATAGCAAGATTCGTCCATGGCCCATGAGGCCTCCGCAGCATTCCATGGCCATCGCTGATACAAAATCCAGAGACAACAGCCTGAGCATGGGCCTCAGACACGCTCATTCTTCATATCCTGAAGAATTCTTCAGATAAGTACCTACACGGCATTCGAATGCACCCAAAATATATAGTCTAACCTGGGCACTAATGCACTGTCTGACAACCTGAGCCCGGACCTCGTGACCAACACCCAGACAACTGACCGCACACTGAGCACTTCAGACCTGCCAGGGCCTTAGGTCATCATCTATTCCCTACCTCAGTTTTCAGGCTTCAGAACCTAGACCTTATCTCCAATCACTGCCCAGGGCTGACTGTGATGCAGAAATCAGAACTCTTCCTTACCCATGGTAAGAAACCTTGTGGTTGGCATGTTGTCCAACTATCAGTGTAGGAGAAACCAGCATTGACACTGAGGCTCCGCCCATTCTTGAGTGCGACGAGGGCATAAACACGCATTGTGACCCTCAGCGTGAGTCCTGTCCTCTAGTACGTCCTCTCAGTGGCTGGACCATTAGATGTCATAATGGGCTTGACATGTCCCTAGGCCACAATATTTAACCAGATTTCTGGTTGTCCAGTCGCCCCTCCCCAGGGCTCTACTCTGGAATCCCTCATTTTGTGGGACACCTGAGGTTGAAAAACAGAACAAAACAAATCAACAACAACAGAATAACTACTTCTTCTATCTCACAGAATGACCCCAAACTTTTGGACGGGGCCAACCCCCCAGAGAGTAATACTCGTCCATTTCCAATGAAGTCACCCGGAAATTTCACGACCATGTGTGACACGATATTCACATACAAAGGCTTGAGCAAAAGCCTCACACTCGGCCTTTTTTCATATACCGCAGAGTTCTCCTCATGGTCTGTAGATCAGTCCTGCCATACCTATGACCCGAAACATAAGCCGAGTTTGTGTTTTCAGACAACTGTCCAAACAGCCCTGGCATACACACCCTACAGGCTCAGGCCCCTGGAACCAAACATGACGACTTTGCTTGCCCTCCTCAAGGGAATTGTATGTGCCCATTCCAATGGCCACAACCCTACTAATAGATTAAACTTCCAAAATCGTTGAGGCCATCCCAATATTTGTGGCTTCTCAGGACAAACAGGGGCAATCTGGGCCCATCTGAGCACCTACCGGTGCTCAGACCCGTAGACTGATGTCCCCAGAAGTAAAAAGGAACGAACAGGCCCCTAGGCACCTATCGGATCCATTGCTTTGGTTTCCAGGCATCTCTCCTTAGAGGCCTGGATTTCAATAACAGCATATGGCTGTTTCTTGACTCACCCATCAGAACAAATCTCATCTACACATGGGAAACTTGCACGATGGAGCTGTGTGAAAGCCTCTCTTTAGGGTAACCCTTCAGGGTCCCAGTGCCACTGCTTCATTCCAAGGTCTCCATAGACACAAAATCATATTAGGACACATCCACGGGAGAGTCCATCTCAACTCATCCTACTCGGTTGCTCCCCCAGATCCAGCAGATCTAACCTGTCTTGTTGCTTGGAGACAATTGGAATGCGAGGTGGGCTACCCAGCCATCCATCCTTAGAACCGTGCTCGGAATCGTTGTCCTGGAGCCAACCAACAGGTCTCAATTGTCCTGCAGAAGAATCTTTGCAGTTGGGAGCTTCTAACAACTCCCATCGTGGGAAAACCCCCATGGCCTCGTGATCCACCCCCCCTTCAAGTAGGGGCCATCAGGGACAGAATGTCCAACCTGAGCGATCGTCTGATCCTCGCCCTGACTTCAGATGCACGAGATCTCGATTCAGGTCTGTAGATTGTGCCTGCCATATCCTCACCCAGAAACGTAGGCCTAGCTTGGGTTCTCAGACTTCCGTCCTCAGACTACTGGCCCACAACCCTCCAGTTTGGCAATCTAGAACTACAAAGCAGCACTTCGCCTGCCCTCCAGAAGAAAAACATTGCCCTCTGGGGCTACCCATAAAACCCAAATGAGGATCAACCTGCACGCCATTCGGCTGTACCCCAAATATATAGGCTGACCTGGGCACTAATGCCCTTTTTGACACAGCCTGAGCCTGGACCTCCTGGCCCCACCCAGACAGCTGGGTGCACACTGAGCACATCGGACCCGCCATGGCCTTAGGTCGTCATCTCTTCTCAAACCACGGTTTTCAGGCTTTACAACCTATACCTTATCCCCAATCACGGCCTGGGTTTGAAAATGATGCAGAAATCAGAACTCTTTCCCCATGGCAAGAAACCTTGTGGGTGGCATGTTGTCCAAGGTTCATTGTACTTGAATCCAGTGTGGCCCATGAGGCCCCGCCCATGCTTGCGGGCCACATTGGTCACAAACACACATTGTGACCCTCAGTCTGAGCCCAGTCCTCAGGTAAGGCCTCTCGGTGGCTGGATGGAGAGAGAGCATATTGGGATTGCCATGCCCCTAGACCCCAATTTTTAAACCGTAGTTCGGGTTGTCCCTTCACTCTTCCCCAGGGCTCTGCTTTGGAATTCCTCTTTTGGTGGGACACCTGAGGTAACAAACCTGAAAGGAGTCCTCCCATCCCACAGATTGACGGAAAACAATTGGGATCGGGACAAGTCCACAGAGAGCAAGTTCCGTACATGGACCATGAGGCCTCCCCAACATTCCACGGCCATCGCTGATAAAATATCCAGAGACAAAAGCCTGAGCATGCGCCTCTGACTCGCTCATTCTTCATATCCTGAAGAATTCTTCAGATAAGAACCTACACGGCACTCTAAGGCACCCAAAATATATGGTCTAACCTGGGCACTAATGCACTGTCTGACAACCTGAGCCCGGACCTCGTGACCAACACCCAGACAGCTGACCGCACACTGACCACATCAGACCCCAGATCAGACCCGCCAAGGCCTTAGGTCATCATCTCTTCCCTACCTCAGTTTTCAGGCTTCAGAACCTAGACCTTATCTCCAATCATTGCCCAGGGGTGACTGTGATGCAGAAATCAGAACTCTTCCTTACCCATGGCAAGAAACCTTGTGGTTGGCATGTTGTCCAACGTTCAGTGTAGGAGAAACCAGCATTCACCATGAGGCCCCGCCCATTCTTGAGTGCGAAAAAGGGCATAAACACACGCATTGTGACCGTCAGCGTCAATCCTGTCCTCTAGTATATCCTCTCAGTGGCTGGACCATTAGATGTCATAATGGGCTTGACATGTCCCTAGGCCCCAATTTTTAACCAGATTTCTGGTTGTCCATCTCAACTCCCCAGGGCTCTACTCTGGAATCCCTCATTTGGTGGGACACCTGAGGTTGAAAAACAAAACAAAAGAAATCAACAACAACAGAACAACGGACTTCTTCCATCCCAGAGAATGACCCCAAACTATTTGGACGGGGCCACACCCCCGGAGAGTAAGACTCGTCCATTTCCCATGAAGTCACCCGGAAATTTCACAACCATGAGTGACACGATATCCAGAGACAAAAACTTGAGCAAGAGCCTCACACTCGCCCTTTTTTCATATCCTGAAGAGTTCTCCTCTTGGTCTGTAGATCAGTCTTGCCATTCCTATGACCCGAAACATAAGCCGAGTTTGTGTTTTCACACAACTGTTTCCAATATTAGCATATGGGGATTTCATGAGGCAGCAATCAGAACATATCTCTTCTCCACATGGGAAAATTATCCTTTGAAGATGTCTCAAAACCTCCAGTTAGGAGAATCCTTCAGGGCCTGTGTGCCACTGCCCCATTACAAGGTCTCCATAGACACAAAAACACATTAGGACCCATCCACAGGAGAGTCCATTTCAACTGAGCGTATTCGGTTCCTCCGCGAGATCCAGCAGATCTAACTTGTCTTGTTGCTAGGAGACACTTGGAATGTGAGGTGGCCAACCCCGCCATCCATCCTTAAAACCCTGCTCAGAATCGTTGGCCTGGAGCCAACCAACAGGTCTCAATTGTCCTGCAGAAGAATCTTTGCAGTTGGGAGCTTCTCAGAACTCCCATCGGGAGAGAACCCCCATGGCCACATGATCCCCCCCCCTTCATAAAGGGGCCATCAGGGACATAAGGTCCAACCTGAGCGATCGTCTGATCCTCACCCTGACTTCAGATGCACGAGATCTCGGTTCAGGTCTGTAGATTGTGCCTGCCATGTCCTCACCCAGAAACCTAAGCCTTGCTTGTGTCCTCACACTTCTGTACACAGACTACTGGCTCACAAGCCCTCCAGTTTGGCAATCCAGAACTACAATGCAGCACTCTACCTACCCTGCAGAAGATATACATTGCCCGCTGGGGCTACCTAGAAACCCCAAATGGAGATCAACCTGCATGACACTTGTTTATACCCAAAATATATAGGATGACCTGGGCAATAATGCCCTTTCTGACACGGCCTGAGCCTGGACCTCCTGGGCCCACCCAGACAGCTGGCTACAAACTGAGAACTTCAGACCCCCCATGGCCTTAGGTCATTATCCCTTCCCAACCTCAGTTTTCAGGCTTCAAAACCTAGACCTTATCTCCAATCACTGCTCAGGTTTGAGAATGATGCAGAAATCAGAAATCCTACCCGATGGCAGGAAAACTTGTGGTTGGCTTGTTGTCCAACGTTGAGTGTAGTGGAAACCAGTGTGTCCCTTGAGGCACCACCATTGCTTCCTCTCCAGATAGGTAGCAAACACACATTGTGACCCTCAGCCTGGGCCCAGTCCTCAGGTAAGGCCTCTCAGTGGCTGGATGAAGAGACAACATATTGGGCTTGCCATGCCCCTAGGCCCCAATTTCTAACCATAGTTCGTGTTGTCCCTTCACTCTTCCCCAGGGCTCTGCTTTGGAATTCCTCTTTTGGTGGGACACCTGATGTAACAACCCTGAAAGCAGTCCTCCCATCCCACAGATTGACTTAAAACAATTGGGATCGGGCCAAATCCACAGAGAGCAATATTCGGCCATGGCCCATGAGGCCCCCTTGACATTGCACGGCCATCGCTGAAACAAAATCCAGAGACATAAGCCTGAGGAAGCGCCTCAGACTCGCACTATCTTCATATACTGAAGATGTCTTCTCATGGTTTGTAGTTCGGGCCTGCCATACCTACGTCCCCAAACATAAGCTGAGTTTGTGTTTTCAGACTTCTGTCCTCAAAGTCCTGGGCCACAGACCCTCCAGGCTGGGGACCCTGGAGCCACACATTAGGATGGTGCCTACCCAATCCATGGGAATTCTGCCCATTCCATTGTCCAAAATCGTACAAATTAGGAGAAACCTCCAAAGTCCCTGAGGTCATCACAGTAGTATAGGTCGCCCGGGACAAAAAAGGGCAGTCTGACACCAGCTGAGCATCTACGTCAACTCATACCCTAGAACGATGTCCCCAGAGAAGAAGATTGAACCAGACAGGAAGGTAGGCCAAAATCGGATCCATTGCTTTGTTTACAGGCATGTCTCCTCAAAACCGTGGTATCCAATACCAGCATTTGGGTTTTCCTGAGGCACCCATCAGAACAAACCTCGTCTCCACAAGGAAACTTGTGCATGGGAGCTATGTCAAAAGCTTAGCAGAATACTTCAGGGTCCCGGTGCTACCGCCCCATTCCAAGGACCTCATGGACACAAACACACATTAGACCCATCCTCAGGAAAGTCCATTTCAACTCAGCCACCCCGGTTGCTCCCGCAGAGCCATCAGATCTAAAGTGTCTGTTCGCTAGGAGACAATTGGAATGCGAGGCGGGCTTCCCAGGCATCCAACCTCGAACGTTGGTCTGGACTCATCCATATGGGATGTCCTGGAGCTGTCCAGCAGGTCTCAATTGTCCCGCAGAAGGAATCATAGGAGGGGGCCTTCCACCACTCCAAACGTGGGAAAACCTCCACGGCCTCGAGATTCGGCTCCCTTCATGAAGGGGACGTCATGAACAGAAAATCCAAGCTGAGCCAACGTCTGATCCTCGCTCTGACTTCAGAAGCATGAGATATTGCTTCAGATCTTCAGGGGGTACATGCCGTGCCCTCGCCCTGAAACCCAAGTCTAGCTGTCCCTAGGACACAATTTTAACCAGATTTCTGGTTGTCAATTCGCCCCTCCCCAGGGTTCTACTCTGGATTCCCTCATTTCGTGGGACCCCTGAGTTTGAAAAACAAAACAAAACAAACAACAACAACAAAAAAAAAAACGGACTTCTTCCGTCCCACAGAATGACCCCAAACTCTTTGGATAGGGCCAAACCGCCAGGGAATAAGACTCGTCCTTTTCCCATGAAGTCACCCGGAATTTTCATGACCATGAATGGCATGATATCCAGAGATAAATACTTGAGCAAGAGCCTCACACTCGCCCTTTTTTCATATCCAGAAGAGTTCTCCTCATGGTCTGTAGATCAGTCCTGCCATACCTATGACCGGAAACATAAGCCGAGTTTGTGTTTTCAGACAACTGTCCAAACAGCCCTGGCCTACACAGCCTACAGGCTTAGGCCCCAGGAGTCAAGCTGAGGACTGTACTTGCCCTCTCCAAGGGAATTCTGTGTGCCCATTCCAATGGCCACAACGCTACTAATAGGATAAATCTCCAAAGTCCCTGAGGCCTTCCCAATAGTGGTGGCTTCCCAGGACAAACAGGAGCAATCTGAGCCCATATGAGAACCTACCTGCACTCAGACTTGTAGACTGATATCCCCAGAGGTAAAAAAGGAACGAACAGGCCCCTAGGCCCTAATCGGATCCATTCCTTTGGTTTCCAGGCATTTCTCCTCAGAGGCCTGGATTTCAGTACCAGCATATGGCTGTTTCTTGACTCACCCACCAGAACAAATCTCATCTACACATGGGAAACTTGCACGTGGGAGTGATGTCAAAGTCTCTGTTTAGGAGAACCCTTCATGGCCCCAGTACCACCGCGTCATTCCAAGGTATCCATAGACACAAAAAACACATTAGGACCCATCCACAGGAGAGTACATTTCAACTCAGCGTATTCGGTTGCTCCGCGAGTTCCAGCAGATCTAACTTGTCTTGTTGCTAGGAGACAATTGGAATGCGAGGTGGGCTACCCAGCCATCCATCCTTAGAACCCTGCTCGCTATCGTTAGCCTGGAGCCAACCAACAGGTATCAATTGTCCTGCAGAAGAATCTTTGAATTTGGGAGCTTCTCACAACTCCCATCTTGAGAAAACACCCATGGCCTTGTGATCAACACCCCCTTCATGAAGTGGCCCTCAGGGCATAAGGTCCAACCTGAGAGATCGTCTGGTCCTCACCCTGACTTCAGATGCACGAGATCTCGGTTCAGATCTGTAGATTGTGCCTGCCATGTCCTCACTAAGAAACCTAAGCCTAGCTGGTGTCCTCAGACTTCCATCCTCAGACTAATGGCCCACAAGTCCTCCAGTTTGGCAATCCAGAATTATAATGCAGCTCTCTGCCTGCCTTCCAAAAGAAAAACATTGCCTTCTGGGGCTATCCAGAAACCCCAAATGAAGATCAACCTGCACGCCACTTGGCTGTACCCAAAATATATAGGCTGACCCCCGCAATAATGCCCTTTCTGACAGAGGCTGAGCCTGGAACTCCTGGCCCCACCCATACAGCTGGCCGCTCACTGAGCACATCGGACCAGCCATTGCCTTAGGTCGTTATCTCTTCACAGCTTCGTTTTTCAGGATTTAGAAACTAGACCTTATCTCCAATCACTGCCCATGTTTGAAAATGATGCAGAAATCAGAACTCTTTCCGGATGGCAAGAAACCTTGTGGTAGGCTTGTTGTATAATATTCAGTGTAGTGGATACCAGTGTGTCCCTTGAGGCCCCGCCATTGCTCACGGGCCACATAGGTGGAAAACTCACATTGTGACCCACAGCCTTAGCCCAGTCCTCAGGTAAGGCCTCTCAGTGGCTGGATGAAGAGACAGCATATTGGGCTTGCCATGCCCATAGGCCCCAATTTTTAACCATAGTTCGGGTTGTCCCTTCACTCTTCCCCAGGGCTCTGCTTTGGAATTCCTCTTTTGGTGGGACACCGGATGTAACAACCCTGAAATGATTCCTCCATCCAACATTGATTGATGAGAAACAATTGGGATCGGCCCAAATCCACAGAGAGCAAGATTCATCCATGGCCCATGAGGACTCCTCGATATTCCACGGCCATCGCTGAAACAAAATCCAGAGACAAAAAGTCTGAGCAAGCGCCTCAGACTCACACTTTCTTCATATCCTGAAGATGTCTTCTCATGGTTTGTAGATCGGGCCCTGCCATACCTACGTCCCCAAACATAAGCTGAGTTTGTGTTTTCAGACTTCTGTACTCAAAGTTCTGGGCCAAACACCATCCAGGCTGGGGACCCTGGAGCCACACATTAGGACTGTGCCTACCCAATCCATGGGAATTCTGCCCATTCCATTGTCCAAAATCGTACAAATTAGGAGAACCCTCCAAAGTCCCTGAGGCCATCCCAATAGTATAGGTCGCCCGGGACAAAAAAGGTCAGTCTGACACCAGCTGAGCATCTACCTCCACTCATACCCTAGATGGATGTCCCCAGAGAAGAAGATTGAACCAGACAGGACCCTAGGCCAAAATCGGATCCATTGCTTTGGTTTACATGCATGTCTCCTCAAAACCCTGGATTCCAATACAAGCATTGGGGTTTTCCTGAGGCACCCATCAGAACAAAACTCGTCTGCACAAGGAAAATTGTGCATGGGAGCTATGTCAAAAGCTTAGGAGAATACTTCAGGGTCCCGGTGCCACCGCCCCATTAAAAGGCCCTCATGGACACAAACACACATTAGACCCATCCTCAGGAAAGTCCATTTCAACTCAGCCACCCCGGTTGCTCCCGCAGAGCCGTCAGATCTAAACTGTCTGTTCGCTAGGAGACAATTGGAATGCGAGGCGGGCTTCCCAGGCATCCATCCTCGAATGTTGGCCTGGACTCATCCATATGGGATGTCCTGGAGCTGTCCAACAGGTCTCAATAGTCCCGCAGAAGGAATCCTTGGAGGGGGCATCCCACCACTCCCAACGTGGGAAAACCTCCACGCTCTCGAGAATCCGCTCCCTTCATGAAGGGGCCGTCATGAACAGAAAATCCAAGCTGAGCCAACGTCTGATCCTCGCTCTGACTTCAAAAGCATGAGATATTGCTTAGATCTTCAGGGGGTACATGCCGTGTCCTTGCCCTGAAACCCAAGTTAGCTTGTGTTCTCAGACTTGCATCCTCACACTCATGGCCCCGAAGCCCACAAGTTTGGCAATTCCGGACCATCATTGCAGCACTCTGCCTGCACTCTAGAAAAAATATATTGCCTAATGAGCTGTCCGGGCACATTAAATGAGAATAAACCTACACGGCACTCGAATGTACCCAAATTATATAGTCTAACCTGGGCAGTAATGCACTGTCTGACACAACCTGAGCCGGGACCTCCTGAGCAACACCCAGACAACTGACCGCACACTGAGCACATCAGACCCGCCATGGCCTTAGGTCATCATCTCTTACCTACCTCAGTTTTCAGGCTTCAAAACCTAGACCTTATCTCCAATCACTACCCAGGGGTGACTGTGATGCAGAAATCAGAACTCCTGCTTACCCATGGCAAGAAACCTTGAGGTTGCCATGTTGTCCTACGTTCAGTGTAGGAGAAACCAACATTCACCCTGAGGCCCCGCCCATTCTTGAGTGCGACGGGGGCATAAACACGCATTGTGACCCTCAGCGTGAGTCCTGACCTCTAGTAAATCCTCTCAGTGGCTGGACAATTAGATGTCATAATGGGCTTGACATGTCCCTAGGTCCCAATTTTTAACCATATTTCTGGTTGTCCTGTCGCACCTCCCCAGGGCTCTACCCTGGAATCCCTCATTTGGTGGGACACCTGAGGTTGAAAAACAAAACAAAACAAATCAACAACAACAGAACAACGGACTTCTTCCATCCCACAGAATGAACCCAAACTCTTTGGACGGGGCCAAACCCCCAGAGTAAGACTCGTCCATTTCCCATGAAGTCACCCGGAAATTTCACGACCATGGGTGACACGATATGCAGAGATAAAAATTTGAGCAAGAGCCTCACACTCGCCCTTTTTCATAACCCGAAGAGTTCTCCTCATGGTCTGTAGATCAGTCCTGCCATACCTATGACCCGAAACATAAGCAGAATTTGTGTTTTCAGAAAACTCTTCAAACAGCCCTGGCATACACACCCTACAGGCTCAGGCCCCTGGAGCCAAACCTGACGACTGTGCTTGCCCTCTCCAAGGGAATTGTGTGTGCCCATTCCATGGCCACAACCCTACTAAGAGGATAAACATCCAAAGTCCCTGAGGCCATCCCAATATTTTTGGCTTCCCAGGATATACTGGGGCAATCTGGGCCCATCTGAGCACCTACCGGCACTCAGACCCGTAGACTGATGTCCCCATAGCTAAAAAGGAACGATCAGGACCCTAGGCACCTCTCCGATCCATTGCTTTGGTTTCCAGGCATCTCTCCTCAGAGGAATGTATTTCAATAACAGCATATAGCTGTTTCTTGTCTCACCCATCAGAACAAATCTCATCTACACATGGGAAAATTGCACGATGGAGGTGTGTGTAAGCCTCTCTTTAGGAGAACCCTTCAGGGCCCCAGTTCCACCGCTTCATTCCAAGGTCTCCATAGACACAAAATCATATTAGGACAAATCCACGGGAGAGTCCATTTCAACTCAGCCTCCTCGGTTGCTCCCCAGATCCAGCAGATCTAACCTCTCTTGTTGCTTGGAGACAATTCGAATGCGAGGTGGGCTACCCAGCCATCCATCCTTAGAACCCTGCTCTGAATCGTTGTCCTGGAGCCAAACTAATGGTCTCAATTGTCCTGCAGAAGAATCTTTGCAGTTGGAGGCTTCTCACAACTCCTATCGTGGGAAAAACCCCCATGGCGTCGTGATCCACCACCCCTTCAAGAAGGGGCCATCAGGGACAGAATGTCCAATCTGAGCGATCGTCTAATCCTTGCCCTTACATCAGATGCACGAGATCTCGATTCAGGTCTCACCCAGAAACATAGGTCTAGCTTGGGTTCTCAGACTTCCGTCCTCAGACTACTGGCCCACAAGCCCTCCAGTTTGGCAATCCAGAACTACAATGCAGGACGCTTCCTGCCCTCCAGAAGAAAAATATTGCCCGTCTGGGGCTACCCAGAAACCCCAAATGAGATTCAACCTGCACGCCATTCGGCTGTACCCCGAATATATAGGCTGACCTGGGCACTAATGCCCTTTCTGAGACAGCCTGAGTCTGGACCACCTGGCCCCACCCAGACGGCTGGCCACACACTGAGCTCATATGACCTGCCATGGCATTAGGTCGTCATCTCTTCTCAATCTCTGTTTTCAAGCTTCAGAACCTAGACCTTATATCCAATCACGGCCCGGGTTTGAAAATGATATAGATTTCAGAACTCTTTTCCCATGGCAAGAAACCTTGTGGTTGGCATGCTGTCCAAGGTTCAGTGTTGTGGAAACCAGTGTGGCCCATGATGCCCCGACCATGCTTGCGGTCACAAGGGTCACAAACACACATTGTGACCCCTCAGCCTGAGCCCAGTCCTCAGGTAAGACCTCTCAGTGGCTGTATGGAGAGACAGCATATTGGGCTTGCCATGCCCCTAGGCCCAAATTTTTAACCATAGTACGTGTTGTCCCGTCACTCTTCCCCAGGGCTCTGCTTTGGAATTCCTCTTTTGGTGGGACACCTGAGGTAACAAACCTGAAAGGAGTCCTCCCATTCCACAGTCTGATGCAAAACAATTGGGATCGGGCCAAATCCACAGAGAGCAAGATTCGTCCATGGTCCATGAGGCCTCCCCAACATTCCACGGCCATTGCTGATTCAAAATCCAGAGACAAAAGCCTGAGCACGCGGCTCAGAATCGCTCATTCTTCATATCCTGAAGAGTTCTTCAGATTAGAACCTACACGGCACTCAAATGAACAAAAAAATATATAGTCTAACCTGGGCACTAATTCACTGTCTGACAACCTGAGCCCGGACCTCGTGACCAACACCCAGACAGCTGACCGCACACTGAGCACATCAGACCCGCCATGGCCTTAGGTCATCATCATTTCCCTACCTCAGTTTTCAGGCTTCAGAACCTAGACCTTATCTCCAATCACTGCCCACGGGTCACTGTGATGAGATATCAGAACTCTTCCTTACCCATGGAAAGAAACCTTGTGGTTGGCATGTTGTCCAACGTTCAGTGTAGGAGAAACCAGCATTCACCCTGAGGCCCCGCCCATTCTTGAGTGCGACGAGAGCATAAACACGCATTGTGACCCTCAGCGTGAGTCCTGTCCTCTAGTACGTCCTCTCTGTGGCTGGACCATTAGATATCATAATGGGCTTGACATGTCCCTAGGCCCGAATTTTAACCAGATTTCTGGTTGTCCAGTCGCCCCTCCCCAGGGCTCTACTCTGCAATCCCTCATTTGGTGGGACACCTGAGGTTGAAAAACAATACAAAACAAATCAACAACAACAGAACAACGGAAATCTTCCATCCCACAGAATGACCCCAAAGTCTTTGGACGGGGCCAACCCCCCAGAGAGTAGGACTCGTCCATTTCCCATGAAGTCACCCGGAAATTTCACAACCATGAGTGACACGATATCCAGAGAAAAAAACTTGAGCTAGAGCCTCACACTCGCCCTTTTTTCATATCCCGAAGAGTTCTCCTCATGGTCTGTAGATCAGTCCTGCCATACCTATGACCCGAAACATAAGCCGAGTTTGTGTTTCAGACAACTGTCCCAAAAGCCCTGGCCTACACACCCTACAGGCTCAGGTCCCTGGAGCCAAACTGACGACTGTGCTTGCCCTCTCCAAGGGAATTGTATGTACCCATTCCAATGGCCACAACCCTACTAAGAGGATAAACCTCCAAAGTCCCTGAGGCCATCCCAGTATTTGTGGCTTCCCAGGACAATCAGAGGCAATCTGGGGCCATCTGTGCACCTACCGGCACTCAGACCCGGAGACTGATGTCCCCAGAAGTAAAAAGGATCGAACAGGCCCCTAGGCATCTATCGGATCCATAACTTTGTTTTCCAGGCATCTCTCCTCAGAGGCCTGGATTTCAATAACAGCATATGGCTGTTTCTTGACTCACCCATCAGAACAAATCTCATCTACACATGGGAAACTTGCACGATATGAGCTGTGTGAAAGCCTCTCTTTAGGAGAACCCTTCAGGGCCCCAGTGCCACCGCTTCATTCCAAGGTCTCCATAGACACAAAATCATATTAGGACACATCCACGGGAGAGTCCATCTCATCTCAGCCTCCTCGGTTGCTCCTCCAGATAAAGCCGGTCTAACCTGTCATGTTGTATGGAGACAATTGGAATGCGAGGTGGGCTACCCAGCCATCCATCCTTAGAACCCTGCTCAGAATAGTTTTCCTGGAGCCAACCAACAGGTCTGAATTCTGCTGCAGAAGAATATTTGCGGTTGGGATCTTCTTAGAACTCCCATCGTGGGAAAATCCCCATGGCCTCGTGATCCACTCCCCCCTTCAAAAAGGGGACATCATGGACAGAATGTCCAACCTGAGAGATCTTCTGATCCTCGCCCTGACATCATATGCACGAGACCTCGATTCAGGTCTGGAGATTGTGCCTGCCATATCCTCACCCAGAAACCTAGGCCTAGCTTGAGTTCTCAGACTTCCGTCCTTAGACTACTGGCCCACAAGCGCTCCAGTTTGACAATCCAGAACTACAATGCAGCACTCTGCCTGACCTCCAGAAGAAAAAACATTGCCCTCTGGGGCTACACAGAAAACACAAATGAGCATCAACCTGCACGCCATTCGGCTGTACACCAAATATATAGGCTGACCTGGGCTCTAAAGCCCTTTCTGAAACACCCTGAGCATGGACCTCCTGACCCCACCCAGACAGCTGGCCACACACTGAGCACATCAGAACAGTCATGGCCTTAGGTCATCATCTCTTCTCAACCTCGGTTTTCAGGCTTCAGAACCTAGACCTTACCTGCAATCACGGCCCGGGTTTGAAAATGATGCAGGAATCAGAACTTTTTCCCATGGCAAGAAACCTTGTGGTTGGCATGTTGGCCAAGGTTCAGTGTAGTTGAAACCAGTGTGTCCCCTGAGGCCCTGCCCATGCTTTCGGGCCACATTGGTCACAAACACACATTGTGTCCCTCATCCTGAACCCAGTCCTCAGGTAAGGCCTCTCAGAGGCTGGATGGAGAGACAGCATATTGGGCTTGCCATGCCCCTAGTCCACAATTTTTAACCATAGTTCGGGTTGTCCATTCACTATTCCCTAGGGCTCTGCTTTGGGATTCCTCTTTTGGTGGGAAACTTGAGGTAACAAACCTGAAAGGAGTCCTCCCATCCCACCGATTGAGGAAAACCAATAGGGAACGGGCCAAATCCACAGATAGCAAGATTCGTCCATGGCCCATGAGGCCTCCGCAGCATTCCATGGCCATCGCTGATACAAAATCCAGAGACAACAGCCTGAGCATGGGCCTCAGACACGCTCATTCTTCATATCCTGAAGAATTCTTCAGATAAGTACCTACACGGCATTCGAATGCACCCAAAATATATAGTCTAACCTGGGCACTAATGCACTGTCTGACAACCTGAGCCCGGACCTCGTGACCAACACCCAGACAACTGACCGCACACTGAGCACTTCAGACCTGCCAGGGCCTTAGGTCATCATCTATTCCCTACCTCAGTTTTCAGGCTTCAGAACCTAGACCTTATCTCCAATCACTGCCCAGGGCTGACTGTGATGCAGAAATCAGAACTCTTCCTTACCCATGGTAAGAAACCTTGTGGTTGGCATGTTGTCCAACTATCAGTGTAGGAGAAACCAGCATTGACACTGAGGCTCCGCCCATTCTTGAGTGCGACGAGGGCATAAACACGCATTGTGACCCTCAGCGTGAGTCCTGTCCTCTAGTACGTCCTCTCAGTGGCTGGACCATTAGATGTCATAATGGGCTTGACATGTCCCTAGGCCACAATATTTAACCAGATTTCTGGTTGTCCAGTCGCCCCTCCCCAGGGCTCTACTCTGGAATCCCTCATTTTGTGGGACACCTGAGGTTGAAAAACAGAACAAAACAAATCAACAACAACAGAATAACTACTTCTTCTATCTCACAGAATGACCCCAAACTTTTGGACGGGGCCAACCCCCCAGAGAGTAATACTCGTCCATTTCCAATGAAGTCACCCGGAAATTTCACGACCATGTGTGACACGATATTCACATACAAAGGCTTGAGCAAAAGCCTCACACACTCGGCCTTTTTTCATATACCGCAGAGTTCTCCTCATGGTCTGTAGATCAGTCCTGCCATACCTATGACCCGAAACATAAGCCGAGTTTGTGTTTTCAGACAACTGTCCAAACAGCCCTGGCATACACACCCTACAGGCTCAGGCCCCTGGAACCAAACATGACGACTTTGCTTGCCCTCCTCAAGGGAATTGTATGTGCCCATTCCAATGGCCACAACCCTACTAATAGATTAAACTTCCAAAATCGTTGAGGCCATCCCAATATTTGTGGCTTCTCAGGACAAACAGGGGCAATCTGGGCCCATCTGAGCACCTACCGGTGCTCAGACCCCGTAGACTGATGTCCCCAGAAGTAAAAAGGAACGAACAGGCCCCTAGGCACCTATCGGATCCATTGCTTTGGTTTCCAGGCATCTCTCCTTAGAGGCCTGGATTTCAATAACAGCATATGGCTGTTTCTTGACTCACCCATCAGAACAAATCTCATCTACACATGGGAAACTTGCACGATGGAGCTGTGTGAAAGCCTCTCTTTAGGGTAACCCTTCAGGGTCCCAGTGCCACTGCTTCATTCCAAGGTCTCCATAGACACAAAATCATATTAGGACACATCCACGGGAGAGTCCATCTCAACTCATCCTACTCGGTTGCTCCCCCAGATCCAGCAGATCTAACCTGTCTTGTTGCTTGGAGACAATTGGAATGCGAGGTGGGGCTACCCAGCCATCCATCCTTAGAACCGTGCTCGGAATCGTTGTCCTGGAGCCAACCAACAGGTCTCAATTGTCCTGCAGAAGAATCTTTGCAGTTGGGAGCTTCTAACAACTCCCATCGTGGGAAAACCCCCATGGCCTCGTGATCCACCCCCCCTTCAAGTAGGGGCCATCAGGGACAGAATGTCCAACCTGAGCGATCATCTGATCCTCGCCCTGACTTCAGATGCACGAGATCTCGATTCAGGTCTGTAGATTGTGCCTGCCATATCCTCACCCAGAAACGTAGGCCTAGCTTGGGTTCTCAGACTTCCGTCCTCAGACTACTGGCCCACAACCCTCCAGTTTGGCAATCTAGAACTACAAAGCAGCACTTCGCCTGCCCTCCAGAAGAAAAACATTGCCCTCTGGGGCTACCCATAAAACCCAAATGAGGATCAACCTGCACGCCATTCGGCTGTACCCCAAATATAGGCTGACCTGGGCACTAATGCCCTTTTTGACACAGCCTGAGCCTGGACCTCCTGGCCCCACCCAGACAGCTGGGTGCACACTGAGCACATCGGACCCGCCATGGCCTTAGGTCGTCATCTCTTCTCAAACCACGGTTTTCAGGCTTTACAACCTATACCTTATCCCCAATCACGGCCTGGGTTTGAAAATGATGCAGAAATCAGAACTCTTTCCCCATGGCAAGAAACCTTGTGGGTGGCATGTTGTCCAAGGTTCATTGTACTTGAATCCAGTGTGGCCCATGAGGCCCCGCCCATGCTTGCGGGCCACATTGGTCACAAACACACATTGTGACCCTCAGTCTGAGCCCAGTCCTCAGGTAAGGCCTCTCGGTGGCTGGATGGAGAGAGAGCATATTGGGATTGCCATGCCCCTAGACCCCAATTTTTAACCGTAGTTCGGGTTGTCCCTTCACTCTTCCCCAGGGCTCTGCTTTGGAATTCCTCTTTTGGTGGGACACCTGAGGTAACAAACCTGAAAGGAGTCCTCCCATCCCACAGATTGACGGAAAACAATTGGGATCGGGACAAGTCCACAGAGAGCAAGTTCCGTACATGGACCATGAGGCCTCCCCAACATTCCACGGCCATCGCTGATAAAATATCCAGAGACAAAAGCCTGAGCATGCGCCTCTGACTCGCTCATTCTTCATATCCTGAAGAATTCTTCAGATAAGAACCTACACGGCACTCTAAGGCACCCAAAATATATGGTCTAACCTGGGCACTAAGGCACTGTCTGACAACCTGAGCCCGGACCTCGTGACCAACACCCAGACAGCTGACCGCACACTGACCACATCAGACCCGCCAAGGCCTTAGGTCATCATCTCTTCCCTACCTCAGTTTTCAGGCTTCAGAACCTAGACCTTATCTCCAATCATTGCCCAGGGGTGACTGTGATGCAGAAATCAGAACTCTTCCTTACCCATGGCAAGAAACCTTGTGGTTGGCATGTTGTCCAACGTTCAGTGTAGGAGAAACCAGCATTCACCATGAGGCCCCGCCCATTCTTGAGTGCGAAAAGGGCATAAACACGCATTGTGACCGTCAGCGTCAATCCTGTCCTCTAGTATATCCTCTCAGTGGCTGGACCATTAGATGTCATAATGGGCTTGACATGTCCCTAGGCCCCAATTTTTAACCAGATTTCTGGTTGTCCATCTCAACTCCCCAGGGCTCTACTCTGGAATCCCTCATTTGGTGGGACACCTGAGGTTGAAAAACAAAACAAAAGAAATCAACAACAACAGAACAACGGACTTCTTCCATCCCAGAGAATGACCCCAAACTATTTGGATGGGGCCACACCCCCGGAGAGTAAGACTAGTCCATTTCCCATGAAGTCACCCGGAAATTTCACAACCATGAGTGACACGATATCCAGAGACAAAAACTTGAGCAAGAGCCTCACACTCGCCCTTTTTTCATATCCTGAAGAGTTCTCCTCTTGGTCTGTAGATCAGTCTTGCCATTCCTATGACCCGAAACATAAGCCGAGTTTGTGTTTTCACACAACTGTCCAAACTGCCCTGGCCTACACACCCTACAGGCTCAGGCCACTGGAGCCAAACATGAAGACTGAGCTTTCCCTCTCCAAGGGAATTCTATGTGCCCATTCTAATGGCCACAGCCCTACTAAGAGGATAAACCTCCAAAGTCCCTGAGGCCATCCCAATATTCGTGGCCTCCTAGGACAAACAGGGGCAGTCTGTGCCCATATGCGCACCTACCAGCACTCAGACCCATAAACTGATGTCCCCTGAGGTAAAAAGGAACGAACAGGCCCTTAGGCACCTATCGGATCCATTTTTTGGTTTCCAGGCATCTCTCCTCAGAGGCCTGGATTTCAATAACAGCATATGGCTGTTTCTTGACTCACCCATCAGAAGAAATCTCATCTACACATGGGAAACTTGAACGATGGAGTTGTGATAAAGCCTCTCCTTAGGAGAACCCTTCAGGGCCCCAGGGCTTCCGCTTCATTCCAAGGCCTCCATAGACACAAAATCATATTAGGACACATCCACGGGAGAATACATTTCAACTCAGCCTCCTCGATTGCTCCCCCAGGCCCAGCAGATCTCACCTGTCTTGTTGCTTGTAGACAATTGGAATGCGAGGTGGGCTACCCAACCATCAATCCTTAGAACCCTGCTCGGTTTCGTTGTGCTGGAGCCAACCAACAGGTCTCAATTGTCCTGCAGATGAATCATTGCAGTTGGGAGCTTCTCACAACTCCCATCGTGGGAAAACCCCCATGGCCTCGTGATCCAACCCCCCTTCAAGAAGGGGCCATCAGGGACAGAATGTACAACCTGAGCGATCGTCTCATCCTCACCTGCCTTCAAAAGCACGAGATCTCGATTCAGGTCTGTAGATTGTGCCTGCCATATCCTCACCCAGAAACCTAGGCCTAGATTGGTTTTTCAGACTTCCGTCCTCAGACTACTGGCCCACTAGCCCTCCAGTTTGGCAATCCAGAACTGCAATGCAGCACTCTGCCTGCCCTCCAGAAGAAAAACATTGCCCTCTGCGGCTACCCAGAATCCCCAAATGAGGATCAACCTGCACGCCATTCGGCTGTACCCCAAATATATAGGCTGCCCTGGGCACTAATTCCCTTTCTGACACAGCCTGATCCTGGACCTCCTGGCCCCACCCAGACAGCTGGCCGCACACTAAGCACATCGGACCCGCCATGGCCTTAGGTCGTCATCTCTTCTCAACCTCGGTTTTCAGGCTTCAGAACCTAGACCTTATCTCAAATCACGGCCCGGGTTTGAAAATGATCCAGAAATCAGAACTCATTCCCCATGGCAAGAAACCTTGTGGTTGGCATGTTTTCCAAGGTTCAGTGTTGATGAACCAGTGTGGCCCATGAGGCCCCGCCCATGCTTGCGGGCCACATTGGTCACAAACACACACTGTGACCCTCAGCCTGAGCCCAGTCCTCAGGAAAGGCCTCTCAGTGTCTGCCTGGAGAGACAGCATATTGGGCTTGCCATGCCCCTAGGCCCCAATTTTTAACCGTAGTTCGGGTTGTCCCTTCACTCTTCCCCAGGGCTCTGATTTGGAATTCCTCTTTTGGTCGGACCCCTGAGGTAACAAACCTGAAAGGAGTCCTCCCATCCCACAGATTGACGAACAACAATTGGGATCAGGCCAAATCCACAGAGAGCAAGATTCGTCCCTGGCCCATGAGGCCTCCCCAACATTCCACGGCCATCGCTGATACAAAATCCAAAGACAAAAGTCTGAGCACGCGCCTCAGACCGCTCATTCTTCATATCCTGAAAAGTTCTTCAGATAAGAACCTACACGGCACTCGAATGCACCCAAAATATATAGTCTAACCTGGGCACTAATGCACTGTCTGACAACCTGAGCCCGGACCTCGTGACCAACACCCAGACAGCTGACCGCACACTGAGCACATCAGACCCGCCATGGCCTTAGGTCATCATCTCTGCCCTACCTCAGTTTTCAGGCTTCAGTACCTAAACCTTATCTCCAATCACTGCCCAGGGATGACTGTGATGCAGAAATCAGAACTCTTCCTTACCCATGGCAAGAAACCTTGTGTTGGCATGTTGTCCAACATTCAGTGTAGGGGAAACGAGCATTCAGCCCGAGGCCCCGCCCATTCTTGAGTGCAACGAGGGCAAAAACACGCATTGTGACCCTCAGCGTGAGTCCTGTCCTCTAGTACGTCCTCTCAGTGGCTGGACCATTAGATGTCATAATGGGCTTGACATATCCCTAGGCCCCAATTTTTAACCAGATTTCTGGTTGTCCAGGAGACCCTCCCCAGGGCTCTACTCTGGAATCCCTCATTTGGTGGGAAACCTGAGTTTGGAAAACAAAAAAAAAAAACAAATCAACAACAACAGAACAACGGACTTCTTCCATCCCACAGATGACCCCATACACTTTGGACGGGGCCAAACCCCCAGAGAGTAAGACTCGTCCATTTCCCATGAAGTCACCCGGAAATTTCTCGACCATGAACGACACGATATCCAGAGTCAAAAACTTGAGCAAAAGCCTCACACTCGCCCTTTTTTCATATCCCGAAGATTTCTCCTCATGTCTGTAGATTAGTCCTGCCATACCTATGACCCGAAACATAAGCCGAGTTTGTGTTTTCAGACAACTGTCCAAAGAACCATGGTCTACACACCCTACAGGCTCAGGCCCCTTGAGCCAAACCTGACGACTGTGCTTACCGACTCCAAGGGAATTGTATGTGCCCATTCCAATTTTCACAACCCTACTAATAGGATAAACCTCCAAAGTCCCTGAGGTCATCCCAATATTTGTGGCTTCCCAGGACAAACAGGGGCAATCTGGGCCCATCTGAGATCCTACGTGCACTCAGACCCGTAGACTGATGTCCCCAAGGTAAAAAGGAACGAACAGGGCGCTAGGCACCTATCGGATCCATTGCTTTGGTTTCCAGGCATCTCTCCTCATAGGCCTGGATTTCAATATCAGTATATGGCTGTTTCTTGACTCACCCATCAGAACAAATCTCATATACACATGGGAAACTTGCACGATGGAGGTGTGTGAAAGCCTCTCTTTAGGAGAACACTTCACGGCTCCAGTGCCACCCCTTCATTCCAAAGTCTCAATAGACACAAAATCATATTAGGACTCATTCACCGGAGAGTGCATTTCAACTCAGCCTCCTCGGTTGCTCCCCCAGATCCAGCAGATCTTACCTTTCTTGTTGCTTGGTGACCATTAGAATGAAGGTGGGGTCCCCAGCCATCCATCCATAGAACCCTGCTCACAATCGTTGTCCTCGAGCCAACCAACAGGTCACAATTGTCCTGCAGAAGAATCTTTGCAGTTGGGAGCTTCTCAGAACCCCCATCGTGTGAAAACCCCCATGGCCTCGTGATCCACCCCCCTTTCAAGAAGGGGCCATCAGGGACAGAATGTCCAACCTGAGCGATAGTCTGATCCTAGCCCTGACTTCAGATGCACGAGATCTCGATTCAGGTCTGTAGATTGTGCCTGCCATATCCTCACCCAGAAACGTAGGCCTAGCTTGGGTTCTCAAACTTCCGTCCTCAGACTACTGGCCCACAAGCCCTACAGTTTGTCAATCCAGAAATACAATGCAGCACACTGCGTGCCCTCCAGAAGAAAAACACTGCCCTCTGGGGCTAGCCAGAAACCCCAAATGAGGATCAACCTGCACGCCATTCAGTTGTACCCCAAAAATATAGGCTGTGAAGGTCACTAATGCCCTTTCTGACACAGCCTGAGCCTGGATCTCCTGGCCCCACCCAGACAGCTGGCCGCACACTGAGCACATCGGACCCGCCATGGCCTTAGGTCGTCATCTCTTCTCAACCTCGGTTTTCAGGCTTCAGAACCTAGACCTTATCTCCAATCATGGCCTGGGTTTGAAAACAATGCAGAAATCAGAACTCTTTCCCCATAGCAAGAAACCATGTGGTTGGCATGTTGTCCAAGGTTCAGTGTCGTTGAAACCAGTGTGGCCCATGAGGTCCCGCCCATGCTTGCGGGCCACATTGGTCACAAACACACATTGTGACCCTCAGCCTGAGCCCAGTCCTCAGGTAAGGCCTCTCAGTGGCTGGATGGAGAGACAGCATATTGGGCTAGCTATGCCCCTAGGCCCCAATTTTTACCCGTAGTTCGGGTTGTCCCTTCACTCTTCCCCAGGGCTCTGCTTTGGAATTCCTCTTTTGGTGGGACACCTGAGGTAAAAAACCTGAAAGGAGTCCTCCCAACCCACAGATTAACGAAAAACAATTGGGATCGGGCCAAATCCACAGAGAGCAAGATTCGCCCATGGACCATGATGCCTCTCCAACATTCCACGGGCATCGCTGATACAAAATCCATAGACAAAAGCCTTATCCCGCGCCTCAGACTCGCTCATTCTTGATATCCTGAAGAGTTCTTCAGATAAGAACCTACACGGCACTCGAAGGCACCCAAAATATATAGTCTAATCTGGGCACTAAGGCACTGTCTGACAACCTGAGCCCGGACCTCGTGAACAACACCCAGACAGCTGACCGCACACTGAGCACATCAGACCCGCCATGGCCTTAGGTCATCATCTCTTCCCTACCTCAGTTTTCAGGCTTCAGGACCTAGACGTTATCTCCAATCACTGCCCAGGGGTGACTGTGATGCAGAAATCAGAACTCTTCCTTACCCATGGCAAGAAACCTTGTGGTTGGCATGTTGTCCAACGTTCAGTGTAGGAGAAACCAGCATTCACCCTGAGGCCCCGCCCATTCTTGAGTGCGACGAGGGCATAAACACGAATTGTGACCCTCAGCGTGAGTCCTGTCCTCTAGTACGTCCTCTCAGTGACTGTACCATCAGATGTCATAATGGGCTTGACATGTCCCTAGGCCCCAATTTTTAACCAGATTTCTGGTTGTCCAGTCGCCCGTCCCCAGGGCTCTACTCTGGAATCCCGCATTTAGTGGGACACCTGAGGTTGTAAAACAAAACAAAACAAATCAACAACAATAGAACAACGGACCTATTCCATCCCACAGAATGACCCCATACTCTTTGGACGGGACCATACCCCCAGAGAGTAAGACTTGTCCAGATCCCATGAAGTCACCCGGAAATTTCTCGACCATGAGTGACACGATATCCAGAGACAAAAACTTGAGCAAGAGCCTCACACTCGCCCTTTTTTCATATCCCGAAGAATTCTCCTCATGGTCTGTAGATCAGTCCTGCCATACCTATGACCCGAAACATAAGCCATGTTTGTGTTTTCAGACAACTGTCCAAACAGCCCTGGCATAAACACCCTACAGGCTCAGGCCCCTGGAGCCCTACCTGACGACTGTGCTTTCCCTCTCCAAGGGAATTGTATGTGGCCATTCCAATGGCCACAACCCTACTAAGAGGATAAACCTCCAAATCCCTGAGGACACCCCAATATTATTGGCTTCCCAGGACAAACAGGGGCAATCTGGTCCCACATGAGCACCTACCTGCACTCAGACCCGTAGAATGAGGTCCCCAGAGGTAAAAAGGAACGAAGAGGCTCCTAGGCACCTCTCGGATCCATTGCTTTGTTTTACAGGCATCTCTCCTCAGAGGCCTGGATTTCAATAATAGCATATGGCTGTTTCATGACTCACCCATCAGAACAAAACTCATCTACACATGGGAAACTAGCACGATGGAGCTGTGTGAAAGCGTCTCTTTAGGAGAACCCTTCAGGTCCCCAGAGACACCGCTTCATTCCACGGTCTCCATAGACACAAAATCATATTAGGACACATCCACAGGAGGGTGCATTTCAACTCAGCCTCCTCGGTTGCTCCCCCAGATCCAGCAGATCTAACCTGTCTTGTTGCTTGGAGGCAATTGGAATGCGAGGATGGCAAACCAGCCATCCATCCTTAGAACACTGCTCAGAATCGTTGACATGGAGCCAACCAAAAGGTGTCAATTGTCCTGCAGAAGAATCTTTGCAGTTGGGAGCTTCTCACAACTCCCATCGTGGGAAAACCCCCATGGCCTCGTGATCACCTCCCCTTCAAGAAGGGGCCATCAGGGACAGACTGTCCAACCTGAGCGATCATCTGATACTCGCCCTGACTTCAGATGCACGAGATCTCGATTCAGGTCTGTAGATTGTGCCAGCCATATCCTCACCTAGAAACATAGGCCTAGCTTGGGTTCTCAGACTTCCGTCCTCAGACAACTGGCCCACAAGCCCTCCAGTTTGGCAATCCAGAACTACAATGCAGCACTCTGCCTGACATCCAGAAGAAAAACATTCCCCTTGGGGCTACCCAGAAACCACAAATGAGGATGTACCTGCACGCCGTTCGGCTGTACCCCAAATATATAGGCTGACATGGGCACTAATGCCATTTCTGACACAGCCTGAGCCTGGACCTCCTGGCATCACACAGACAGCTGGCGGCACACTGAGCACAACGGACCCGCCATGGCCTTATCGTCATCTCTTCTCAATCTCGGTTTTCAGGCCTCTGAACCTAGACCTTATCTCCAATCACGGCCCGGGTTTGAAAATGATGCAGAAATCAGAACTCTTTCCCCATGGCAAGAAACCTTGTGTTTGGCATGTTGTCCAAGGTTCAGTGTAGTTGAAACAAGTGTGGCCCATGAGGCCTCGCCCAGGCTAGTGGGCCACATTGGTCACAAACACACATTGTGACCTTCAGCCTGAGCCCAGTCTTCAGGTAAGGCCTCTCAGTGGCTGTATCTAGAGACAGCATATTGTGCTTGCCATGCCCCTAGGCACCAATTTTTAACCATAGTTCGGGTTGTCCCTTCACTCTTCCCCAGGGCTCTGCTTTGGAATTCCGCTTTTGGTGGGACACCTGAGGTAACAAACCTGAAAGGAGTCCTCCCATCCCACAGATTGACGGAAAACAATTGGGATCGGGCCAAATCCACAGAGAGCAAGATTCGTCCATGGCCATGAGGCTTCCCCAACATTCCACCGCAATTGCTGATACAAAATCCAGAGACAAAAGTATTAGCACGCGCCTCATACTCGCTCATTCTTCATATCCTGAAGAGTTCTTCAGATCAGAACCTACACGGCACTCGAATGCACCCAAAATATATAGTATAACCTGGGCACTAATGCACTGTCTGACAACCTGAGCCCGGACCTCGTGAAAAACACCCAGACAACTGACCGCACACTGAGCACATCAGACCTGCCAAGGCCTTAGGTCATCATCTCTTCCCAACCTCTGTTTTCAGGCTTCAGAACCTAGACCTTATCTCCAATCCCTGCCCAGGGGTGACTGTGATGCAGAAATCAGAACTCTTCCTTACCCATGGCAAGAAACCTTGTGGTTGGCATGTTGTCCAACTTTCAGTGTAGGAGAAACCAGCATTCACCCTGAGGCCCCGCCCATTTTTGAGTACGACGAGGGCATAAACACGCATTGTGACCCTCAGCGTGAGTCCTGTCCTCTAGTACTTCATCTCAGTGGCTGGACCATCAGATGTCATAATGGGTTTGACATGTCCCTAGGCCCAAATTTTTAACCGAATTTCTGGTTGTCCAGTCGCCCCTCCCCAGGGCTCTACTCTGGAATCTCTCATTTGGTGGGGCACCTGAGGTTGAAAAAGCAAACAAAACAAATCAACAACAGAAAAACAGACTTCTTCCATCCCACAGAATGACCCCAAACTCTTTGGACGGGGCCAAACCCCCAGAGAGTAAGACTCATCCATTTCCCATGAAGTCACCCGTAAATATCACGACCATGAATGACAAGATATCCAGAGACAAAAACTTGAGAAAGAGCCTCACACTCGCCCTTTTTTCATATCCGAAGAGTTCTCCTCATGCTCCGTAGATCAGTTCTGCCATCCATATAACCTGAAACATAAGCCGATTTTGTGTTTTCAGACAACTGTTCAAACAGCCCTGGCTTACACACCCTACAGGCTCAGGCCCCTGGGGCCAAACCTGTCGACTGTTTTTCCCTCTCCAAGGGAATTGGATGTGCCCATTCCAATGCCCACAACCCTACTAATATGATAAACCTCCAAAGTCCCTGTGGCCATCCCAATATTTGTGGCTTCCCAGGACAAACAGGGGCAATCTCGGCCCATCTGAGCACCAACTTGCCGTCAGACCTATAGACTGATGTCCCCAGAGGTAAAAAGGAATGAACAGGACCCTAGCCAAATACGGATCCATTGGTTTGGCTTCCAGGCATCTCTCCTCAGAGGCCTGGATTTCAATAACAGCATATGGCTGTATCTTGACTCACCCATCAGAACAAATCTCATCTACACATGGGAAACTTCCACGAAGGAGCTGTGTGAAAGCCTCTCTTTAAGAGAACCCTTCAGGGCCCCAGTGCCACCGCTTCATTCCAAGGTCTCCATAGACACAAAATCATATTAGGACACATCCACGGGAGAGTCCATTTCAACTCAGCCTCCTCGGTTGCTCCCCCAGATCCAGCAGATCTAACCTGTCTTGTTGTGTGGAGAAAAATGGAATGCGAAGTGGGCTACCCAGCCATCCATCCTTAGAACCTGCTCGGAATCATTGTCCTGGAGCCAACCAACAGGTCTCAATTGTCCTGCAGAAGAATCTTTGCAGTTGGGAGCTTCTCACAACTCCGAACGTGGGAAATACCCCATGGCCTCGTGATCCACCCCCCCTTCAAGAAGGTGCCATCAGGGACAGAATGTCCAACCTGAGCGTTCGTCTGATTTTCGCCCTCACTTCAGATGCACGAGATCTCGATTCAGTTCTGTAGATTGTGCCTGCCATATACTCACCCATAATCCTAGGCCTAGCTTGGGTTCTCAGACTTCCGTCCACAGACTAATGGCCCATGAGGCCTCCCCAACATTCCACAGCCATCGCTGATACGAAATCCAGAGACAAAACCTGAGCACGCGCCTCAGACTCGCTCATTCTTCATATCCTAAAGAGTTCTTCAGATAAGAACCTAGATGGCACTCGAAGGCACCCAAAATATATAGTCTAACCTGGGCACTAATGCACTGTCTGACAACCTAGCCCAGACCTCGTGTCCAACACCCAGAGGCTGACCGCACACTGAGCACATCAGACCCGCCATAGCCTTAGGTCATCATCTCTTCACTCCTCAGGTTTCAGGCTTCAGAACCTAGACCTTATCTCCAATCCCTGCCCAGGGGTGACTGTGATGCAGAAATCAGAACTCTTCCTTACCCATGGCAAGAAACCTTGTGGTTGGCATGTTGTCCAAAGTTCAGTGTAGGAGAAACCACCATTCACCCTGAGCCCCGCCCATTCTTGAGTGCGACGAGGGCATAAACACGAATTGTGACCCTCAGCGTGAGTCCTGTCCTCTAGTACGTCCTCTTAGTGGCTGGATCATTAGATGTCATAATGGGCTTGCCATGTCCCTAGGCCCCAATTTTTAACCAGATTTCTGGTTGTCCAGTCGCCTCTCCCCAGGGCTCTACTCTGGAATCCCTCATTTGGTGGGACACCTGAGGTTGAAAAACAAAACCAAACAAAACAATAACATCAGAACAACGGACTTCTTCCATCCCACAGAATGACCCCAAACTCTTTGGACGGGGCCAAACCCCCAAAGAGTAAGACTCGTCCATTTCCCATGAAGACACCCGGAAATTTCACGAATATGAGTGACACGATATCCAGAGACAAAAACTTGAGCAAGAGCCTCACACTCGCCCTTTTTTCATATCCCGAAGAGTTCTCCTCATGGTCTGTAGATCAGTCCTGCCATACCTATGACCCGAAACGGAAGCCGAGTTTGTGTTTTCAGACAACTGTCCAAACAGCCCTGATCTACAACCCCTACAGGCTCAGGCCCCTGGAGCCAATCCTGAGGACTGTGCGTGCCCTCTCTAAGGGAATTGTATGTGCCCATTCCAATGGCCACAATCCTAATAACAGTATAAACCTCCAATGTCCCTGAGGCCATCCCAATATTTGTGGCTTCCCAGGACAAACAGGTGCAATTTGGGCCCATCTGAGCACCTACCGGCACTCAGAACCATAGACTGAAGTCCCTAGAGGTAAAAAGGAATGAACAGGCCCCTAGGCACCTATTGGATCCATTGCTTTGGTTTCCAGGCATCTCTCATCAGGGGCCTGGTTTTCAATAACAGCATATGGCTGTTTTTTGACACACCCATCAGAACAAATCTCATCTACACATGGGAAACTTGCATGATGGAGCAGTGTGAAAGCCTCTGTTTAGAGGAACCCTTCAGCGCTCCAGTGCCACCACTTCATTCCAATGTCTCCATAGACACAAAATCATATTATGACACATCTACGGGAGAGTCCATTTCAACTCAGCCTCCTCGGTTGCTCCCCCAGATCCAACAGATCTAACCTGTCTTGTTGCTTGGAGATAATTGGAATGCGAGGTGGGCTACCCAGCAATCCATCCTTAGAACCCCGCTTGGAATCGTTGTCCTGGAGCCAACCAACAGGTCTCAATTGTCCTGCAGAAGAATCTTTGCAGTTGGGAGCTTCTCACAACTCCCATCGTGGGAAAACCCCCATGGCCTCGTGATCCACTCCCCCATCAAGATGGGGCCATCAGGGACAGAATGTCCAACCTGAGCGATCGTCTGATCCTCGCCCTAACTTCAGAGGAACGAGATCTTGATTCAAGTCTGTAGATTGTGCCTCCCATATCCTCACCCAGAAACCTAGGCCTAGCGTGGGTTCTCAAAATTCCGTACTAAGATTACTGACCCACAAGCCCTCCAGTTTGGCAATCCAGAACTACAATGCAGCACTCTGCCTGCCCTCCAGAATAAAAACATTGCCCTCTGGGGCTAACCAGAAACCCCAAATGAGGATCAACCTGCACGCCATTCGGCTCTACCCCAAATATATAGGCTGACCTGGGCACTAAAGCCCTAACTGATACAGCCTGAGCCTGGACCTCCTGGCCCCACCCAGACAGCTGTCCACACAATGAGCACATCGGACCCATCATGGCCTTAGTTCGTCAACTCTATTCAACTTTGGTTTTCAGGCTTCAGAACATAGACCTCATCTCCAAACACGGCCCGGGTTTGAAAAGGATGCAGAAATCAGAACTCTTTCCCCATGGCAAGAAACCTTGTGGATGGCATGTTGTCCAAGGTTCAGTGTAGTTGAAACCAGTGTGGCCTATGAGGCCCTGCCCATACTTGCGGGCCACATTGGTCACAAACACATATTGTGACCCTCAGCCTGAGCCCAGTCCTCAGGTAAGGCCTCTCAGTGGCTGGATGGAGAGACAGCATATTGGGCTTGCCATGCCCCTAGGCCCCAATTTTTAACCATTTTTCGGGTTGTCCCTTCACTCTTCCCCAGGGCTCTGCTTTGGTATTCCTCTTTTGGTGGGACACCTGAGGTAACAAACCTGAAAGGAGTCCTCCCATCCCTCAGATTGACTAAAAACAAGTGGGATCGGGCCAAATCCACAGAGAGCAAGATTCCTCCAACGCCCATGAGGCCTCCCCAACATTCCACGGCCATCGCTGATACAAAATCCAGAGAGAAAAGCCTGAGCACGCGTCTCAGACTAGCTCATTCTTCATATCCTGAAGAGTTCTTCAGATCAGAACATACATGGCACTCGAATGAACCCAAAATATATAGTCTAACCTGGGCACTAATGCACTGTCTGACAACCTGAGCCCGGACCTCGTGACCAACACCCAGACAGCTGACCGCACACTGAGCACATCAGACCCGCCATGGCCTTAGGTCATCATCTCTTCCCTACCTCAGTTTTCAGGCTTCAGAACCTAGACCTTATCTCCAATCCCTGCCCAGGGGTGACTGTGATGCAGAAATCAGAACTCTTCCTTACCCATGGAAAGAAACCTTGTGGTTGGCATGTTGTCTAATGTTCATTGTAGGAGAAACAATCATTCACCCTGAGGCCCCGCCCATTCTTGAGTGCGACGAGGGCATAAACACGCATTGTGACCCTCAGCGTGAGTCCTGTCCTCTAGTACGTACTTTCAGTAGCTGGACCATTAGATGTCATAATGGGCTTGACATTTCCCTAGGCCCCAATTTTTAACCAGATTTTTGGTTGTCAAGTCGCCCCTCCCCAGGGCTCTACTCTGGAATCCCTCATTTGGTGGGACACCTGAGGTTGAAAAACAAAACAAAACCAATCAACAACAACAGAACAACGGACTTCTTCCATCCCACAGAATGACCCCATACTCTTTGGACGGGGCCAAACCCCCAGAGAGTAAGACTCGTCCATTTCCCATGAAGTCACCCGGAAATTTCACGACCATGAGTGACAAGATATCTAGAGACAAAAACTATAGCAAGAGCCTCACACTCGCCCTTTTTTCATATCCCGAAGTGTTCTCCTCATGGTCTGTAGATCATTCCTGCCATACCTATGACCCGAAACATAAGCTGAGTTTGTGTTTTCAGACAACTGTCCAAACAGGCCTACACACCCTACAGGCTCAGGACCCTGGAGCCAAACCCGACGACTGTGCTTGCCCTCTCCATGGGAATTGTATGTGCCCATTCCAATGGCCTCAACCTTACTAATATGATAAACCTCCAAAGTCCCTGAGGCCCTCCCAATATTTGTGGCTTCCCAGGACAAACAGGGGCAATCTGGGCCCATCTGAGCCCCTACCGGCACTCAGACCCATAGACTGATATCCCCAGAGGTAAAAAGGTACGAACACACCCATAGGCACCTATCGGATCTTGCTTTGGTTTCCAGGCATCTCTCCTTAGAGATCCTTAGAACCCTTAGAACCCTGCTCTTGCGTCGTTCCTTATGGGACATCCTTGAGCCATCCAACAGGTGTCGACTGTCCCACAGGAGTCCTTGTTCATGGACCACCTCACAACTCATATCATGGAAAGCTTCCAAGTTCACATGATGCCCCCAATCTTCATGAAGTCGGATCATGGAAAGAAACTCCAACCTGAGCCAACGGCTGATCCTCGCCTTGACTTCAGAAGCATGTGATCTTGATTAAGCTCTTCAGAGTGCACTTGCTGTGCCCTCACCCCAAAACCTAAGCATAGCTAGTGTTCTCACACTTCCGTCCTCACTCTCCTGGACCATACGCCCTCCATTTTGGGATTTCTGATGACACAGTGCTGCACTCTGCCTGCCCTGTAGAAGAAAAACGTTGCCCTATGGGTCTACCCAGAAACCTCAAATGAGGATAAACCTGCATGCCACTCAACTGTACACCAATTATATAGTCTAGCCTGTGCAAAATGCCCTGTCTGACACAACCTGAGGCCTGAAATCACAACCGACACCCAGACAGCTTGCCGTACACTGAGAACATCTGAACCGCCATGGCCTTAGGTTGCCATCTCTTTCCAACCTGGTTTTCAGGCTACAGAAACTTAGACCTTATCTCTACTCATTTCCCATGGGTGAACGTGATGCAGAAATCATAACTCCTCCTTCCCTCTCGCCAGAATCTTGTGGTTGGCATCTTATCCAAAGTTCAGTGTAGGACCCCTGTAGGGCCTACAGGAGTAGTAGTAGGGCCCCTGAGGGTAGTGTAGGGTCCCTGAGGCCCTGCCCATGATTAAGAGATGCGGTGGGCACAAACACACATTGGGACCCTCAGTTTGAGCCCTGTCCTCAAGTAAAGCCTCTCAGTGGCTGGACCATGAGCCCGCATATGGGGCCTGCCATGCCCCAAGTCACCCAATCTTAACAAGATTTAGAGACATCTAGTCACCCCTACTCAGGGCTCTGCTCTGGAATCCCTCTTTGGTGGAACATTTGAGGTAAGTAAACACAGAAAGGATTCCTCCCACCCACAGAATGACCCCAATCACTTGGGATCAGGCCACCCCAGAGAGAAATAATCCTTCATGGCCCATGAATCCAGCGCGACATTCCACGGCCACTATTGACACAAAATCCAGAGACATAAGCCTCACCCTTAGGTCATAGCCCAAAAAATTCTCCTCATAGTCTGTAGATCGGGCCTGCCATACCTACGTCCCCAAACCGTGTTTTCAGACTTCTATCCTGACATCCCTGTCCCACACACCCTCCAGGCTGAGGCCCCTGGAGCCACACCTCAGGACTGTGCCTGCCCTCTCCAAGGAAATTCTTCCCATTCCATTGGCCACAACCCTACAGATTAGGATAAACCTCCAAAGTCCCAGAGGCCATTCCAATAATGTAGGCCGCCCAGTACAAAAGGGGTCATCTGTCACAAGTTGAGCAACGACCTCAACTCACCCGTAGACAGATATCCCAAGAGAAAGGTATTAAACTGGACAGGCCCCTAGAACGTAATTGGTTCCTTTGCTTTTGTTTCTAAGCATCTCTCCTCAGAGGCCTGTTTTCCATTACCAGCATATGGGGTATTCCAGAGATACCAATCAGTACAAATCTTGTCTCCACATGGGAAACTTATCCTTTGGAGCTCTGTAAAATCTCCAGTTAGGAGAAACCTTCACGTAACCGGAGCCACCGCCCTATTCCAAGGTCTCCATGGACACAAACCCGCATTATGACCATTCGGCAGGAGAGTACATTTCAACTCAGCCCCATTGATTACTCCCCCAGAGCCAGAATATCAAACCTGCCTTGTCGCTAGGAGACAACTTGAATGCAAAGCAGACTCTCTAGGCATCCATCGTTGGAATCCTGCTCGGGCGCCGTTCGATATGGGATGTCCTGGGAGCCTTCCAACAGGTCTTGACTGTCCTGCAGAAGGAATCCTTGCAGATTGGAGCATCTCACAACTCCTTTCGTGGGAAAACCTACATGGCCTCATGATATGCTCCCCTTTATAAAGGGGCCATCATGGACAGAAACTCCAACCTGAGCCAACTTCTGATGCATTGCTTTGGTTTCTATGTATCTCTCCTCAGAGGCCTGGTTTCCAATATCAGAATATGGGGGTTTCCTAAGGAAACAATCAGAACAGATCTCATCTCCACATGAGAAACTTGCTCTTTGGAGCTGTGTCAATACCTCAGGTTAGGAGGATCCTTCAGGGCGCTGGCACCATGGCCCAATTCCAAGGTCTCCAAGGACACAAACTTACATTATGATCCATCCTCAGGAGAGTCCATTTCAAATCAGCCCCCTCGGCTGCTCACCCAGAGCCAGCAGATCAAACCTGCCTTGTCACTAGGAGACAGTTGGAATACGAGGTGGGCTGCCCAGGCATCCATCCTTAGAATCCTGCTCTAGAGAATTTCTTTACGGAACGTCTTGAATCCAACCAACCTGTCTTGACTGTCTCGCAGAATGAATCCTTGTGGTTTGAAGCATCACACAATCAAACTGTGAGAAAACCTCCATTTCCTCATGATGCCTCACACCTTCATAAATGGGCCATCAATGACAGAAACTCCATCCTAAGCCAAAGTCTGATCCTCGCCCTGAATTCAGAAGCACGAGAACTCGATTCAGCACTTCAGAGTGTGCCTGCTGTGCCCTCGCCCCGAAACCTAAGCCTAACTTGTGTTCTCAGACTTCCGTCTTCACAATCCTGGCCACACCCCTCCAGTTTGGCAATTCTGGAGACACAATGCAGCCCTCTGCCTGCCCTCCAGAAGAAAAATGTTGCCCTATAGGGCTAACCAGAAACGCCAAATGAGTAACAACCTGCATGCCACTCGACCATACCCCAATTATACAATCTAGCTTGTGCACTAAAGCCCTGTCTGACACAGCCTGAAGGCAGACCTCCAGTCCAACACCCAGACAGCTGGCCGTACACTGAGCATATCAAACCCACAATGGCTTTCGGCCATCATCTCTACCCAACCTCAGTTTTCACCTTCAGAACCTAGACCTTATCTCCACTCACTGCTCAGGAGTGAACGTGATACAAGAATCAGAACTTCTCCTTCGCCATGGCAAGAAACCTTGTGGTTGTCATGTTGTCCAACGTTCATTGTAGGAGAAAGCAGCATGGACTATGAAGACCAACCTATCCCTGAGGGCTACAATTTGCACAAACACACATTGTGACCCTCAGCGTGAGCCCTATCCTCATGTAAAGCCTCTTAGTGACTGGAACAACAGCCCACATATGGGGCTTGCCAATCCCCTAGTCCCCCAATCTCAACCAGAGTTAGAGATGTCTAGTCACCTCTACTCAGGGCTCTGCTCTGGAATCCCTCTTTGGTGGGACACCTGAGGTAAAAAAAAAAAAAAATACATAAAGGACTCTTCTCATCCACAGAATGATCCCAACCACTTGGGATCAGGCCAAATCACCAGAGAAAGACTTGGCCATGACCCTTGAGGACACCCCGACATTCCACGGCCACCGTAGGCACAAAATCCAGAGACAAAAGCCTGAGCAACGCCACATACTCGCACTTTGTTCATAGCCCGGAAAATTCTCACGGTCTGTAGATCGAGCCTTCATACATGCATCCCCAAACCTAAGCTGACTTTGTGTTTTCAGACTTCTGTCTCCACAGTCCTGGCCCACACACCATCCAAGCTGGGGCCCCTAGAGCCACACCTGAGGACTGTGGCTTCCTTCTCCAGGGGAATTCTGCCATTTCCATTGGCCACAACCCTATAGATTAGGAGAAACCTCCAAACTCCCCGAGGCCATCCCAATAGTGTTGGCTGCCCAGGACAAACAGGGATGATCTTTCACAAGTTAGGAAACTACCTCCACTCAGACCCAGAGACAGATATCCCCATAGAATAAGATTGAACTGGACAGGCACTTAGGCCCTAATCAGATCCATTGCTTTTGTTTCCAGGCATCTCTCCTCAGAGGCCTGGTTACCAATACCAGCATATGGGGGATTACTGAGGCACTCATAGAAAAATCTCGTCTCCACATAGGAAATGTACTCTTTGGAGCTCTATAAAAACCTCTGTTTAGGAGAATCTTTCAGGGCCCCGGATCAAGCGCCCCATTCCAAGGTCTCCATGGACTTAAACCCACATTATGATCTATCCTCGGTAGAGTCCATGTCAACTCATCCCCCTTGGTTTCTCCCCCAGGGCCTGCAGATCAAACCTGCCTTGTTGCTAGGAGACAACTAGAATGGGAGGCGGGCTGCCCAGGCATCCATCCTTAGAACCCTACTCTGGAGTCGTTCCATATGGGACAACCTAGTGCCATCCAACAGGTCTCAAGTGTCCCACAGAAGGAATCTTTGCAGTCTGGTGCATCTCACAACTCCCATTGTGGGAAAATCTTCATGGCCTCTTGAGACGCTCCACTTTATAAAGGGGCCATCATGGACAGAAACTCCAACCTGAGCAAACGTCTGATACTCGCCCTGGCTTCAGGTGCATGAGATCTTGATTCAGCTCTGCAGAGTGTGCCTTCTGTGCCCTCACCCCAAAAACTAAGCCTAGCTTGTGTTCTCAGACTACCGTCCTCACACCCCTGGCCCAAAAGCCCTACAGTTTGGCAATACTGGGTCCACAATGCAGCACTCTGCCTGCCCTCCAGAAGAAAAACGTTGCCTTATGGAGCTACCTAGAAACCCGAATGAGGATCAACTGAACGCCACTCGACTGCACCCCAAATATACAGTCTACCCTGTCTAATGCCCTGTCTGACACAGCATGAGCCCACACCTCCAGACCTACGCTCAACAGCTAGCCACACACTGAGCTCATTGTACCCATCAGGTCCTTAGGTCTTCTCTCTTCCCAACCTCAGTTTTCGGGTTTCAGAACCCAGACCTAAACTCCAATCACTGTCCAGGGGTTAACGTGATGCAGAAATCACAACTCTTCCTTCGCCATGGCCGGAAACCTTGTGGTTGGCATATTCTCCAAAGTTCAGTGTAGGAGAATCCAGCGTGGCCCATGAGGCCCTTCCCATGCTTGAGGCCTTGTTGGGCACAAATAGGCATTGTGACCCTCAGCATGAGCCCTGTCCTCAAGGAAGACCTCTCAGTGTCTGAATCAAGAGCCCACATATGGACTTGCCATGCACCTAGGCCCCCAAACTTAAACAGAGGTGGGGTTATCCAGTTGTCCCTACCAAGGACTCTGCTCTGGAATCCCTCTTTTATTGGCACACATGAGGTACATAAAATAAAATAAAAAACAGAAAGGACTCCTCCCATCCCACAGAATGTACCTAAACTCTTGGGATTGGGTCAAATTCTCAGAGAAGGAAAGCCGTCCACAACCCATGAGGTCACGCCAGCATTCGACCCACATTGTTGACACAAATCCAGAGACAAAACCTGAGCAAGCACCTCAAACTCACCCTTTTTCATATCCCGAAGTGTTATCACGGTCTGTAGATTGGGCGTGCCATACCTATGTCCCCAATCCTAAGTGGAGTTTGTGTTTTCAGACTTCTGTCCCCACAGGCCTGGCCCACACACCCTCAAGGCTGGGCCCCTAGAGCCAAACTCAGAAATGTGCCTGCCCTCTCCAGGGGATTTCTGCCCATTCCATTGGCCACAACCCTATAGATTAGGAGAAACTCCAAATTCCCGAGGCCATTCCCAATATTATAGGCTGCCCAGGACAAACAGGGGCGATCTGACACAAGCCGAGCAACTACCTCCCCTCAGATCCATAGACACGTATCCCCAGGAAAGAGATTGAACCGGACAGGCACCGAGGCCCTAATCATATCCATTGCTTTTGTTTCCAGGCATCTCTCCTCAGAGGCCTGGTTTCCAATACCAGCATATGGGAGATTCCTTAGGCACTCATCAAAACAATTCTCTTCTCTACATAGGAAACGTACTCTTTAGAGCACCATCAAAACCTCCGGTTATGAACATCCCTCAAGGCCCCGGATCAAGCACCCCATTCCAAGGTTTCCATGGACACAAATGCACATTATGACCCATCCTCAACTCACCCATTTCAACACACCCGCCTCGGTTACTCCCCTAGATCCAGTAGATCGAACTTGCATTGGCGCTATGAGACACCTGGAATGGGAGGCAGGCTGCCCAGGCATACATCCTTTGAACCCTGCTCTGGATAGCTTCCTTATGGGATGTCCTGGAGCCATCCAGCAGGTCTCGACTGTCCCACGGAAGGAATCATTGCGGTTTGGAGCATCTCACAATTCCCATCATGGGTAAACATCCATGGCCTCGTGACACCCTCCCCTTCATGAAGGGGCCGTCATGGACAGAAACTCCAACCTGAGCCAACGTCTGATCCTAGCTCTGTCTTCAGGTACACGGGATCTCGAATCATCTCTGCAGAGGGTTCCTGCCGTCCACTCACCTCGAAATCTAAGTCTGGCTTGTGTTCTCAAAATTTTTTCCTCACACTCCTGGCCCACAAGCCTTCCAGTTTGGGAATTCTGGAGCCACTATGTGGCACTGTGTCTTCCTTCCAGAAGAAAAACGTTGCCCTCTGGGGCTACACAGTAACCACAAATGAGTACCAACCTGCACGAAACTCGACTGCACCCCAATGATACAGTCTAGCCTGGGCACTAATTCCCTGTCTGCCACAGCCTGAGCCTGCACCTCCCAACCCACACTCAACAGCTGGCCGAACACTGAGCACATCAGACACACCATGGCCTTAGGTCTTCATCTCTTCCCAACCTCACTTTCGCCCTTTGTTCATATCCCGAAGAGTTCTCCTCACGGCCTATATATCGGGCCGGCCATACCTACAGACCCAAACCTAAGTGGAGTTTGTGTTTTCAGACTTTTGTCCAAATAGCCCTGGACCACACACGCTCCACACTTGGGTCCCTGGAGCCACACCTCAGGATTGTGCTTCCCTTTCAAGAGAATTCTTCCCATTCCATTGGCCACAAACTTGCAAATTAGGAAAAACCTCCAAAGTTACCGAAGCCATCCCAATAGTGTAGGCCGCCCAGGACAAACAGGTGTGATCTCAAACCAGCTGAGCAACTACCTCCACTCAGACAAAAGATGTCCCCAGAGAAGAATATTGAACCGGACAGGCCCCTAGGCCCTAATCAGATCCATTGCTTTGGTTTCCAGGCATCTCTCCTCAGAGGCCTCATTTCCAATACCAGCAAATGGTGGTTTCCTGAGGCACCAATAAGAACAAATCTCGTCTCCGCATGGAAAACTTGCTCATTGGAGCTTTGTTATCACCTCTGGTAAGGAGAATCCTTCAGGGCCCTGGTGCCACTGCCCCATACCAAGGTCTCAATGGACTCAAACCAACATTAAGACCATCCTCAGGAAAGTCCATTTCAACTCATTTAAGACCATCCTCAGGAAAGTCCATTCCAACTCAGCCCCCTTTGATGCTACCCCAAGCCCGCAGATCAAACGTTTCTTGTTGCTAGGAGACAATTGGAATTGAGGCTGTCTGCCCAGGCATCCATACTTAGAACCCTGTTCTGGAAAAATACCTTAGGAGAGGTCCTGGAGCCATCCAACAAATCTTAATTGTCCCACAGAAGGAATCCTTGCAGTTTGGAGCATCTCACAACTCTAATAGTGGGAAAACCCCCATGGCCTCATAATGCCCCCCCCCTTCATGAAGGGTCCAACATGGACAGAAAGTCCAACCTGAGCCAAAGTCTGATCCTCGACCTGACTTCAGACTCATGAGATCTCAATTCAGCTCTGCAGAGTGTGCCTGCCATGTCCATTCCCCGAAACCTAAGCCTAGCTTGTGTTCTCAGACTTCCGTCCTCACTCTCCTGGCCCACAAGCCCTCCAGTTTGGGAATTCCGAAGCCATAATGCAGCACTCTTACTGCCCTCCAGAAGAAAAACTTTGCCCTATGCTGCTAATAAGAAACCCCAAATGATTATCTAATGCATGCCACTCGACTGTAAAGCAATGATACAGCCTACCCTGAATACAAATGCCCTGTCTAGCACAGCCTGAGACAAGACATCCCAAACGACACCTAGACAGCTGGCTCCAACCTGGACACAAGGGACCCGCAATGGCTGTAGTTCGTCATCTCTTCCCAACCTCGGTTTTCAGGCTTCAGAACCTAGACCTTATCTCCAATCACTGCCCAGGGGTGAACGTGATGCAGAAATTAGAATTCCTCCTTCCCCATGGCCAGAAACCTTGTGGTTGGCATGTTGTCCAACGTTCAATGTGGGAAAACCTGCATTGTCGGAAAGGCCACGCCAGTGCTTGAGGGCCGCCTAGGGCACAGACATGCATTGTGACCTGTAGCGTGAGTCCCGTATTAAAGTAACGCCTCTCAGTGGCTGGACCAAGATCCTGCATATGGGGCTTGTCATATCCATAGGCCCCCAGGCTTAACCAGAGAGCGAGTAATCCAGTTGTCAGTACCCACTGCTATGCTCCAGAATCCCTCTACTGGGGGGACACATGAAGCAGAAAACAGGACTCTTCCCTTCCCACAGAATGACCCCAAACTCTTGGGGGCTGGACAAACTACCAGAGAGGGAGACTTCTACGACCCATGAGGCAACTCCTACATTAAACGGCCATTGTGGACAAAATATCCAGAGACAAAAGACTGAGCGACTGCCTCCCTCTCACCCTTCTTTCATATCCAGAGGAGCTCCCCTCACGGACTGTAGATCAGGCCTGCCATAACCTCGGCCCCAAACCTGAGCTGAGTTTGGGGTTTTGGATGTCTGTCTGCACAGCCGTGGCCCACACCGCCTCCAGGCTGGGGTCTCTGGAGCCACACCACAGAACTGTGCCTGCTCTCTCCTAAGAAACTGCCCGTTCCATTGGCCACAACTCTACAAAATAGTAGAAACCTCAAGGTCCCCAAGGACATCCCACTACCGCAAGCCGCACTGGACAAACAGGGGCATTATGACACCAGCTACTACCTCCATGCAGACACACAGACTGATATCTGCAGAGACTGAAGATTGAACCAGGCATGCCCCTAGGCCCTATTATGAACTTTGGCTTTGGTGTCCAGGTATCACTCCTCAGAGGCCTGGGTTCGAAGACCAGCATATGGGGCTAAATGAGGCACCAGATAGAATAACTCTCATCTCCACATGGAAAGGTTCCTTGTTGGAGTTGTGTCAAACCCTTCGGGTTGGAGGATCCTGTAGAGTCCCCTAGCTACTGCCACATTCCAAGGTCTCCATGGCCACCAACCCACATTATGACTCATCCTCAGGAAAGTCCATTTAAACTCAGCCTTCTGGGGCGCCTGGGTGGCTCAGTGGGTTAAGCCACTGCCTTCGGCTCAGGTCATGATCTCAGGGTCCTGGGATCGAGTCCCGCATCAGGCTCTCTGCTCAGCAGGGAGCCTGCTTCCCTCTCTCTCTCTCTATCTCTGCCTGCCTCTCCATCTACTTGTGATTTCTCTCTGTCAAATAAATAAATAAAATCTTTAAAAAAAAATAATAAACTCAGCCTTCTGGGTAGCTCACCCAAGAGCCCGCAGATTGAGCGTGCCTTGTCTCGACCAGGCAATGGGAAGGTGAGTTGGCGTTTCTCGGCATCCATTCTTAGGCCCCTGCTCTCGAGTCTTTCTGTATGGGGCATCCTGGAACCATCCAATAGTACTCGACTGTCCTGAAGAAGGAAACTTTGAAGTTTGGAGCAGCTCACAACTCCCAGCGTAGGGAAACCTCCCTGGCCTCATGACGCCCCCACCCCCTTCAGGAAGGGGCCGTCATGGACACATACTCCAGCTTGAGGCAACATCTGATACTCGCCCTGACCTCAGATGCAGGAGATCTCGATTCAGCCTCTGTACAGTAGTCCCAAACCTCGTGCTACCTTGTGTTTTCAGACTTCCCTCCTCACACTCCTGGCAAACATGTCCTCAAGACTTGGAATTCTGGAACCAAAATGCAGCCCTATGCTGGCCCTCCAGAAGAAAAACGTTGCTCTATGGGGATCTCCATAAACCTCAAATGAGGATCAACCTGCTCGGTTCTCGACCTCAACCCAATTGGATTGTTCGGGTTGTCCATTCATCCCTCCCCAGAGCTCTGCTGTGGAATCCCTCTTTTGGTGGGACACCTGAGGTAACAAAACTAAAAGGACTCCTCCCATCCTTCAGATTGACCGAAAAAACAATTGCGATTGGACCAAATTCACAGAGAGGAAGTCTCGTCCATGGCCCATGAGGCCTCCCCGAGATTCCACAGCCATCATTGACAACAAATCCAGAGACAAAAGTCTGAGCAAGCGCCTCACCCTCGCTCTTTTGTTGTATCCCAAAGAGTTCTCCTCACGGTCTGTAGATCGGGCCTGCCATACCTACTTCCCAAACCTAAGCCGAGTTTGTGTTTTCAGACTTCTGTCCCCACATTCCTGGCCCACAGACCCTTCAGGCTGGGGCCCCTGGAGCCACACATCAGGACTGTCCCTGTCCATACCACGGGTATTCTGCCCATTCCATTGTCCACAATCGTACAAATTAGGAAAAACCTCCAGAGTCCCCAAGGACTTCCCAATAATGTAGGCCGCCCAGGACAAACAAGGGTCATCTGAAACCAGCTGAGCATCTACCTCTACTCAGCGTAGATGGATGTCCCCAGAGAAGAAGATTGAATCAGACAGGCCCCTAAGCCTGAATCAGATTCATTGCTTTCGGTTACAGGTATCTCTCCTCAGAGGCCTGGTTTCCAATATTAGCATATGGGGATTTCATGAGGCAGCAATCAGAAAATATCTCTTCTCCACATGGGAAAATTATCCTTTGTAGATGTCTCAAAACCTCCAGTTAGGAGAATCCTTCAGGGCCTGTGTTCCACTGAAACATTACAAGGTCTCCATGGACCGAAATCCACATTAGAACCCATCCGCAGGAAATCCATTTCAACTCAGCTCCCTTGGTTGCTTCCCCAGAGCGAGCAGACTGAACCTGTCTTGACTAGGAGACAATTGGAGTGCGAGGCGGTCTGCCCAACCATCCATCCTTAGAGCTCTGCTCTGGCGTCGTTCCGTATGGGATGTCCTGGAGCCATCCAACAGGTCCCAAATGTCCAGCAGAAGGAATCCTTGAGTTTTGGAGCATCTCACAACTCCCAACCTGGGAAAATCTAGATGGCTTTGTGATGCCCCCCCCATTTATGAAGGGGTAATCATGAACAGGAACTCCAACCTAAGCCAACGTCTGATCTTCACCCTGAATTCAGATGCACGAGATCTCGATGCAGCTCTGCAGAGTGTGCTTTCCATTCCCTCGCCCTGAAACCTATGACAAGCTTGTGTTCTCAGACTTCCGTCCTCACACTCCTGGCCCACAAGCCCTCACATTTGGAAATTCGGGACACAAAATAAAGCATTCTGCCTGCCTTCCAGAAGAAAAATTTTGACCTATGGAATTTCTCACATAACCCAAATGAGGATAGACATACACGGCACTCGAATGTACCAAATTAGATTGTCTAACCTGGCCACTAATAAACTGTCTGATACAGAGTGAGCCCGGACCTCCTGACCAAAACCGAGACAGCTGACCGCACACTGAGAACATCACACCCGCCATGGTCTTAGCTCGTTATCTCTTCCCAACCTAACTTTTCAGGCTTCAGAACTTAGACCTTAACTCCAAGCCCTGACAAGGGTTGAATGTGATGCAGAAATCAGAACTCCTCCTTACCCAAGGCAAGAAGCCTTGTGGTTGGAAAGTTGTCCACCGATCAGTGTAGGAGAAACCTGCATTCACCCTGAGGCCCCGCCCATTCATAAGTGCGACGAGGGCATAAACACGCATTGTGACCCTCAGCGTGATTCCTGTCCTCTAGTAAGTCCACTCAGTGGCTGGACCATTAGATGTCATAATGGGCTTGACATGTCCCTAGGCCCCAATTTTTAACCAGATTTCTGGTTGTCCTGTCGCCCCTCCCCAGGGCTTTACTCTGGAATCACTCATTTGGTGGGACACCTGAGGTTAAAAAACAAAACAAAACAAAACAACAACAACAACAACAACAAAAAAAAAACCGACTTCTTCCATCCCACAGAATGACCTCAAACTCTTTGGACAAGGCCAAACCCCAGAGAAAAGACCCATCCATTTCCCATGAAGTCACCCGGAAATTTCACGACCATGAGTGACACGATATCCAGAGACAAAAACTTGAGCAAGAGCCTCACACTCGCCCGTTTTTTCATATCCTGAAGAGTTCTCCTCAAGGTCTGTAGATCAGTCCTGCCATACCTATGACCCGAAACATAAGCCGAGTTTCTGTTTTCAGACAACTGTCCAAACAGCCCTGGCATAAACACCCTACAGGTTCAGGCCCCTAGAGCCAACCTGAGGACTGTACTTGCCCTATCCAAGAGAATTCTGTGTGCCCATTCCAATGGCCACAACCCTACTAATAGGATAAACCTACAAAGTCCCTGAGGCTATCCCAATATTTTTGGCTTCCCAGGATAAACAGGGGCAATCTGGGCCCATCTGAGCACCTACTGGCACTCAGACCCGTAGACTGATGACCCCAGGGGTAAAAAGGAACGAACAGGCCCCTAGGCACCTATCGGATCCATTGCTTTGGTTTCCAGGCATCTCTCCTCAGAGGCCTGGATTTCAATACCAGCATATGGCTGTTTCTTGACTCACACATCAGTACAAATCTCATCTAAAAATGGGAAACTTGCACGATGGAGCTGTGTGAAAGCCTCTCTTTAGGAGAACCCTTCAGGGCCCCAGTGCCACCGCTTCATTCCAAGGTCTGCATAGACACAAAAACACATTAGGACCCATCCAAAGGAGAGTCCATTTCAACTGAGCGTATACGGTTGCTCTGTGAGATCCAGCAGATCTAACTTGTCTTGTTGCTAGGAGACAATGGAATGCGAGGTGGCCTACCCTGCCATCCATCCTTAAAACCCTGCTCGGAATAGTTGGCCTGGAGCCAACCAACAGGTCTCATTTGTCCTGCAGAGGAATCTTTGCAGTTTGGAGCTTCTCACAACTCCCATCGTGGGAAATCCCCCATGGCCTCGTGATCCACCCCCCCTTCAAGAAGGGGCCATCAGGTACAGAATGTCCAACCTTAGCGATCGTCTGATCCTCGCCCTGACTTCAGATGCACGAGATCTCGATTCAGGTCTGTGGATTGTGCCTGCCGTATCCTCACCCAGAAACCTAGGCCTTTCTTGGGTTCTCAGACTTCTGTCCACAGACTGCTGGCGGGCCAGATAGGTAGCAAACACACATTATGACCCTCAGCCTGAGCCCAGTCCTCAGGTAAGGCATCTCAGTGGCTGGATGAAGAGACAGCATATTGGGCTAGCCAAGCCCCTAGGCCCCAATTTTTAACCATAGTTCGGGTTGTCCCTTCACTCTTCCCCAGGGTTCTGCTTTGGAATTCCTCTTTTGGAGGGACATCTGTGGTAACAACCCTGAAAGGAGTCCTCCATCCAACAGATTGACAAAAAACAATTGGGATCGGGCAAAATCCACAGAGAGGAAGATTCGTCCATGGCCCATGAGGCCTCCCCAACATTCCACGGCCATCCCTGATACACATTCCAGGGACAAAAGCCTGAGCAAGTGCCTCAGACTCGCACTATCTTCATATCCTGAAGATGTCTTCTCATGTTTTGTAGATCGGGCCTGTCATACCTACGTCCCCAAACATAAGCTGAGTTTGTGTTTTCAGACCTCTGTCCTCAAAGTCCTGGGCACACACACCCTCCAGGCTGGGGACCCTGGAGCCACACATTAGGGCTGTGCCTACCCAATCCATGGGAATTCTGCCCATTCCATTGTCCAAAATCGTACAAATTAGGAGAAACCTCCAAAGTCCCTGAGGCCATCCCAATAGTATAGGTCACCCGGGCCAAAAAGGTCAGTCTGTCACCAGCTAAGCATCTACCTCCACTCATACCCTAGATGGATGTCCCCAGAGAAGAAGATTGAACCAGACAGGACCCTAGGCCAAAATCGGATCCATTGCTTTGGTTTACAGGCATGTCTCCTCAAAACCCTGGGTTCCAATACCAACATTGGGGTTTTCCTGAGCCACCCATCAGAACAAACCTCGTCTCCACAAGGAAACTTGTGCATGGGAGCTATGTCAAAAGCTTAGGAGAATACTTCAGGGTCCCGGTGCCACCGCCCCATTCCAAGGCCCTCATGGACACAAACACACATTAGACCCATCCTCAGGAAAGTCCATTTCAACTCCGCCACCCCGGTGCTCCCGCAGAGCCATCAGATCTAAACTGTCTTGTCCCTAGGAGACAATTGGAATGCGAGATGGGCTTCCCAGGCATCCATCCTCGAACGTTGGTCTGGACTCATCCATATGGGATGTCCTGGAGCTGTCCAACAGGTCTCAATTGTCCCGCAGAAGGATTCCTAGGTGGGGGCATCCCACCACTCCAAACGTGGGAAAACATCCACGGCCTCGAGTTTCGGCTCCCTTCATGAAGGGGCCGTCATGAACAGAAAATCCAAGCTGAGCCAACATCTGATCATCGCTCTGACTTCAGATGCATGAGATATTGCTTCAGATCTTCAGGAGGTACATGCCGTGTCCTCGCCCTGAATCCCAAGTCTAGCTTGTGTTCTCAGACTTCCGTCCTCACACTCCTGGCCCCGAAGCCCACAAGTTTGGCAATTCCGGACCATCATTGCAGCACTCTGCCTGCCCTCTTGAAACAAAATATTGCCTAATGAGCTGCCCGGGCACATTAAATGAGAATAAACCTTAACGGCACTCGAATGTACCCATATTATATATTCTAACCTGGGCAGTAATGCACTGTCTGACACAACCTGAGCCGGGACATACTGAGCAACAGCCAGACACTGACCGCACCCTGAGCCCATATGACGCGCAATGGCCATAGGTCATCATTTCTTCCCTACCTAAGTTTTCAGGCTTCAGAACCTAGACCTTATCTCCAATCACTGCCCAGGGGTGAGTGTGATGCATCAGAACTCCTCTTTATCCACAGCAAGAAACATTGTGGTTGCCATGTTGTCCAAGGTTCAGAGTAGGAGAAACCAGCATTCACCCTGAGGTCCCGCCCATTCTTGAGTGCGACGAGGGCATAAACACGCATTGTGACCCTAAGCATGAGTCCTGTCCTCTAGTAAGTCCTTTCAGTGTCTAGACCATTAGATGCCATAATGGTTTGACATGTCCCTAGGCCCCAAATTTAAAGCAGATTTCTGTTGTCCAATCGCCCCTCCCCAGGGCTCTACTCTGGAATCCCTCATTTGGTGGGACAACTGAGTTTGAAAAACAAAACAAAACAAAACAAAAACAACAAAAAAACGGACTTCTTCCATCCCACAGAATGACCCCAAACTCTTTGGACGGGGCCAAACCCCCCGAGAGTAAGACTCGTCCACTTCCCATGAAGTCACCCGGATATTTCATGACCATGAATGGCACGATATCCAGAGACAAAAACTTGAGCAACAGCCTCACACTCGCCCTTTTTTTCAATCCCGAAGAGTTCTCCTCATGGTCTGTAGATCAGTCCTGCCATACCTATGACCCGAAACATAATCCGAGTTTGTGTTTTCAGACAACTGTCCAAATAGCCCAGGCCTACACACGCTACAGGCTCAGGACCCTGGAGCCAACCTGAGGACTGTGCTTGCCCTCTCCAAGGGAATTCTGTGTACCCATTCCAATGGCAACAACCCTACTAATAGGATAAACCTCCAAAGTCCCTGAGGCCATCCCAATAGTGGTGGCTTCACAGGACAAACAGAAGCAATCTGAGCCCATCTGAGAACCTACCTGCACTCAGACTCGTAGACTGATATCCCCAGAGGTAAAAAGGAACGAACAGGCCACTAGGCCCTAATCGGATCCATTGTTTTGGTTTCCAGACATCTTCCTCAGAGGCCTGAATTTCAGTACCAGCATATGGCAGTTTCTTGACTCACCCATCAGAACAAATCTCATCTACACATGGGAAACTTGCACGATGAAGCTGTGTCAAAGCCTCTTTTTAAGAGAAACTTTCAGGGCCACAGTGCCACCGCTTCATTCCAAGGTCTCCATAGACACAAAAACACATTAGGACCCATCCACAGGAGAGACCATTTCAACTCAGCATATTCGGTTGCTCCACGAGATCCAGCAGATCTAACTTGACTTGTTGCTAGGAGACAATTGGATTGCGAGGTGGCCTACCCCGCCATCCATCCTTAGAACCCTGCTCGGAATCGTTGGCCTAGAGCCAACAAACAAGTCTCAATTGTCTGCAGAAGAATCTTTGTAGATGGGAGCTTCTCACAACTCCAATCGTGAGAAACTCCCATTGCCTCGTGATCCCGCCCCCCTTCATGAAGAGGCCATCAGGGTCATAAGGTCCAACCTGAGAAATAGTCTGATCATCACCCTGACTTCAGATGCACGAGATCTCGATTCAGGTCTGTATATTGTGCCTGCCATGTCCTCACCCAGAATCCTAAGCCCAGCTTGGGTTCTCAGACTTCCGTCCTCAGACTACTGGCCCACAAGCCCTCCAGTTTGGCAATCCAGAACTACAATGCAGCACTCTGCCTGCCCTCCAGAAGAAAAACATTGCCCTCTCGGGCTACCGAGAAACCCCAAATGAGGATCAACCTGCACGCCATTCGGCTGTACCCGAAATATATAGGCTGACCTGGGCACTAATGCACTTTCTGACACAGCCTGACCTGGACCTCCTTGCACCACCCAGACAGATGGCCGCACACTGAGCACATCGGACCCGCCATGGCCTTAGGTCGTCATCTCTTCTCAACCTCGGTTTTCAGGCATCAGAACATAGACCTTATCTGCAATCACGGCCCGGGTTTGAAAATGATGCAGAAATCAGAACTCTTTCCCCATGGCAAGAAACCTTGTGGTTGGCATGTTGTTCAAGGTTCAGTGTAGTTGAAACCAATGTGGCCCATGAGGCCCCGTCCATACTTGCGGGCCACATTGGTCACAAACACACATTGTGACCCTCAGCCTGAGCCCAGTCCTCAGGTAAGGCCTCTCAGTGGCTGGATGGAGAGACAGCATATTGGGCTTGCCATGCCCCTAGGCCCCAATATTTAACCATAGTTCGGGTTGTGCCTTCACTCTTCCCCAGGGCTCTGCTTTGGAATTCCTCTTTTGGAGGGACTCCTGAGGTAACAAACCTGAAAGGAGTCCTCCCATCCCACAGATTGACGAAAAACAATTGGGATCAGGCCAAGTCCACAGAGAGCAAGATTCGTCCATGGCCCATGAGGCCCCCCCAACATTCCACGGCCATCGCTGATACAGAATCCAGAGACAAAAGCCTGAGCACGCGCCTCAGACTCGCTCATTCTTCATATCCTGAAGAGTTCTTCAGATATGAACCTACACGGCACTCGAATGCACCCAAAATAAATAGTCTAACCTGGGCACTAATGCACTGTCTGACAACCTGAGCCCGAACCTCGTTACCAACACCCAGACAGCTGACCGCACACTGAGCACATCAGACCCGCCATGGCCTTAGGTCATCAAATCTTCCCTACCTCAGTTTTCAGGCTTCAGAACCTAGAACTTATCTCCAATCACTGCCCAGGGGTGACTGTGATGCAGAAATCAGAACTCTTCCTTACCCATGGCAAGAAACCTTGTGGTTGGCATGTTGTCCATCGTTCAGCGTAGGGGAAACCAGCATTCACCCTGAGGCCCCGCCCATTCTTGAGTGCGACGAGGGCATAAACACGCATTGTGACCCTCAGCGTGAGTCCTGTCCTCTAGTACGTCCTCTCAGTGGCTGGACCATTAGATGTCATAATGGGCTTGACATGTCCCTAGGCCCCAATTTTTAACCAGATTTCTGGATGTCCAGTCGCCCTTCCCCATGGCTCTACTATGGAATCCCCCATTTGGTGGGACACCTGAGGTTGAAAAACAAAACAAAACAAATCAACAACAACAGAACAACGGACTTCTTCAATCCCACAGAATGACCCCAAACTCTTTGGACGGGGCCAAACCCCCAGAGAGTAAGACTCGTCCATTTCCCATGAAGTCACCCGGAAATTTCACGACCATGAGTGACACGATATCCAGAGACAAAAACTTGAGCAAGAGCCTCACACTCGCCCTTTTTTTCATATCCCGATGAGTTCTCCTCATGGTCTGTAGTATAGTCCTGCCATACATATTACCCGAACATAAGCCGAGTTTGTGTTTTCAGACAACTGTCCAAACAGCCCTGGCATAAACACCCTACAGGCTCAGGACCCTGGAGCCAAACCTGACGACTGTGCTTGCCCTCTCCAAGGGAATTGTATGTGCCCACTCCAATGGCCACCAACCCTACTAATAGGATAAAACTCCAAGTCCCTGAGGCCATCCCAATATTTGTGTCTTCCCAGGACAAACAAGGGCAATCTGGGCCCACCTGAGCAGCTACCGGCTTCAGACGCGTAGACTGATGTCCCCAGAGGTAAAAAGGAACGAACAGGCCCCTAGGCCCTAATCGGATCCATTGCTTTGGTTTCCAGGCATCTCTCCTCAGAGGCCTGGATTTCAATAGCAGCATATGGCTGTTTCTTCACTCACCCATCAGAACAAATATCATCTACACATGGGAAACTTGCACGATGGAGCTGTGTGAAAGCCTCTCTTTAGGAGAACCCTTAGGGCCCCAGTATCACCGCTTCATTCCAAGGTCTCCATAGACGCAAAACCATATTAGGACACATCCACGGGAGAGTCCATTTCAACTCAGCCTCCTCGGTTGCTCCACAGATACAGCAGATCTAACCTGTCTTGTTGCGTTGAGACAATTGGAATGCGAGGTGGGATACCCATACATCCATCCTTAGAACCCTGCTCGGAATCGTTGTCCTGAGGCCAACCAACAGATCTCAATTGTCCTCCAGAAGAATCTTTGCAGTTGGGAGCTTCTCACAACTCCCATCGTGGGAAAACCACCATGGCCTCGCGATCACCACCCCTTCCAAAAGGGCCATCAGGGACCGAATGTCCAACCTGAGCGATCGTCTGATTCTCGCCCTTACTTCAGAAGCACGAGATCTTGATTCAAATCTGTAGATTGTGCCTGCCATATCCTCACCCAGAAACCTAGGCCTAGCTTGGGTTCTCAGACTTCCGTCCTCAGACTACTGGCCCACAAGCCCTTCAGTTTGGCAATCCAGAACTACAATGCAGCACTCTGCCTGCCCTCCAGAAGAAAAACATTGCCCTCTCAGGCTACCCAGAAACCCCAAATGAGGATCAAACTGCACGCCATTCGGCTGTACCCCAAATATATAGGCTGACCTGGGCACTAATGCCCTTTCTGACACAGCCTGAGCCTGGACCTCCTGGCCCCACCCAGACAGCTGGCCGCACACTGAGCACAATGGACCCGCCATGGCCTTAGTCGTCATTTCTTCTCAACCTCGGTTTTCAGGCTTCAGAACCTAGACCTTATCTGCAATCACGGCCCGGGTTTGAAAATGATGCAGACTTCAGAACTCTTTCCCCATGGCAAGACACCTTGTGGTTGGCATGTTGTCCAAGTTTCAGAGTAGTTGAAACCAGTGTGGCCCATGAGGCCCCGTCCATGCTTGCGGGCCCCATTAGTCACAAACACACATTGAGACCCTCAGCCTGAGCCTAATCCTCAGGCAAGGCCTCTCAGTGGCTGGATGGGGAGACAGCATATTGGGTTTGCCATGCCTCAGGCCCCAAATTTTAACCGTAGTTCGGGTTGTCCCTTCACTCTTCCCCACGGCTCTGCTTTGGAATTCCTCTTTTGGTGGGACACCTGAGGTAACAAACCTGAAAGGAGTCCTCCCATCCCACAGATTGGCGAAAAACAATTGGGATAGGGCAAGTCCACAGAGAGCAAGATTCGTTCATGTCCCATGAGGCATCCCCAACATTCCACGGCCATCGCTGATAAAAAATCCAGAGACAAAAGCCTGAACACGCGCCTCAGACTCGCTCATTCTTCATATTCTGAAGAGTTCTTCAGATAAGAACCTACATGGCACTCCAATGCACCCAAAATATATATTCTAACCTGGGCACTAATGGAAGGTCTGACAACCTGAGCCTGGACCTCGTGACCACACCCAGACAGCTGACTGCACACTGAGCACATCAGGCCCGCTATGGCCTTAGGTCATCATCTCTTCCCTACCTCAGTTTTCAGGCTTCAGAACCTAGAACTTATCTCCAATCACTGCCCAGGGGTGACTGTGATGCATAAATCAGAACTCTTCCTTACCCATGGCAAGAAACCTTGAGGTTGGCATGTTGTCAAAGGTTCAGTGTGGGGGAAACCAGCAGTCACCCTGAGGCCCCGCCCATTCTTGAGTGCGACGAGGGCATAAACGTGCATTGTGACCCTCAGCGTGAGTCCTGTCCTCTAGTACGTCCTCTCAGTGGCTGGACCATTAGATGTCATAATGGGCCTGACATGTCCTTAGGCCCCAATTTTTAACCAGATTTCTGGTTGTACAGTCGCCCCTCCCCAGGGCTCTACTCTGGAATCCCTCATTTGATGGTACACCTGAGGTTGAAAAACAAAACAAAACAAATCAACAACAACAGAACAACGGACTTCTTCCATCCCACAGAACGACCCCAAACTCTTTGGACGGGGCCATCCCCCAGAGAGTAAGACTCGTCCATTTCCCATGAAGTCACCCGGAAACTACACGACCATGAGTGACACGATATCCAGAGACAAAAACATGAGCAAGAGCCTCTCACTCGCCCTATTTTCATATCCCGAAGAGTTCTCCTCTTAGTCTTTAGATCAGTCCTGCCATACCTATGACCCGAAACATAAGCCGAGTTTGTGTTTTCAGACAACTGTCCAAACAGCCCTGGTATACACACCCTACAGGCTCAGGCCCCTGGAGCCAAACCTGACATCTGTGCTTCCCCTCTCCAAGGGAATTGTACGTGCCCACTCCAATGGCCACAACCCTACTAATAGAATAAACCTCCAAAGTCCCTGAGGCCATCCCAATATTTGTGGCTTCCCAAGACAAACAAGGGCAATCTGGGCCCATCTGAGCACCTACCGGCTTCATACCCGTAGACTGATATCCCCAGAGGTAAAAAGGTACGAACAGGCCCCTAGGCCCTAATCGGATCCATTGCATTAGTTTCCAGACATCTCTCCTCAGAGGCCTGGATTTCAATAACAGCATATGGCTGTTTCTTGACTCACCCATCAGAACAAATATCATCTACACATGGGAAACTTGCACGATGGAGGTGTGTGAAAGCCTCTCTTTAGGAGAACCCTTCAGGGCCACAGTGCGACCGCTTCATTCCAAGGTCTCCATAGACACAAAATCATATTAGAACACATCCACGGTAGAGTGCATTTCAACTCAGCCTCCTCGGTTGTTCCCCCAGATGCAGCAGATCTAACCTGTCTTGTTGCATGTAGACAACTGCAATGCGAGGTGGGCTACCCAGCCATCCATCCTTAGAACCCTGCTCGGAATCGTTGTGCTGGAGCCAACCAACAGGTCTCAATAGTCCTGCTGAAGAATCTTTGCAGTTGGGAGCTTCTCACAACTACCATCGTGGGAAAACCCCCATGGCCTCGTGATCCACTCCCCCTTCAAGAAGGGGCCATCAGGGACACAATGTCCAAACTGAGCGATCTTCTGATCCTCGCCCTGGCTTCAGATGCACGAGATCTCGATTCAGGTCTGTAGATTGTGCCTGCCATATCCTCACCCAGAAACCTAGGCCTAGCTTGGGTTCTCAGACTTCCGTTCTCAGACTACTGGCCCACAAGCCCTCCAGTTTGGCAATACAGAACTACAATGCAGCACTCTGCCTTCCATCCAGAAGAAAAACATTGCCCTCCGGGGCTACCCTGAAAACCCAAATGAGGATCAACAGGACACGCCATTCGGATCTACCCCAAATATGTAGGCTGTCCTGGGCACTAATGCCCTTTCTGACACAGCCTGTGCCTTGACCTTCTGGCCCCACCCAGACAGCTGGCTGCACACTGAGCACATCGGACCCTCCATGGCCTTAGGTCGTCATCTCTTCTCATCCTCGGTTTTCAGGCTTCAGAACATAGACCTTATAGCCAAACACGGCCCGGGGTTGAAAATGATGCAGACATCAGAACTCTTTCCCCATGGCGATAAACCTTGTGGTTGGCATGTTGTCCAAGGTTCAGAGTAGTTGAAACCAGTGTGGCCCATGAGGCCCCGCCCATGCTTGCGGGCCACATTGATCAGAAACTCACATTGTAACCCTCAGCCTGAGCCCAGTCCTCAGGTAAGGCCTCTCAGTGGCTGGATGGAGAGACAGCATATTGGGCTTGCCATGCCCCTAGGCCCCAATTTTTAACCATAGTTCGGGTTGTCCCTTAACTCTTCCCCAGGGCTCTGCTTTGGAATTCCCCTTTTGGTGGGAAACCTGAGGTAACAAACCTGAAAGGAGTCCTCCCATCCCACAGATTGACGAAATGCAATTGGGATCGGGCAAATCCACAGAGAGCAAGATTTGTCCATGGCCCAAGAGGCCTCCCCAACATTCCACGGCCATCGCTGATACAAAATACAAAGACAAAAGCCTGAGCATGCGCCTCACTCGCTCATTCTTCATATCCTGAAGAGTTCTTCAGATAAGAACCTACACGGCAATCGAATGCACCCAAAATATATAGTCTAACCTGGGCACTAATGCACACTCTGAAAACCTGAGCCCGGACCTCGTGACTAACACACAGACAGCTGATCGCACACTGAGCTCATCAGACCCGCCATGGCCTTAGGTCATCATCTCTTCCCTACCTCAGTTTTCAGGCTTCAGAACCTAGACCTTATCTCCAATCACTGCCCAGGGGTGACTTTGATGCAGAAATCAGAACTCTTCCTTACCCTTGGCAAGAAACCTTGTGGTTGGCATGTTGTCCAACGTTCAGTGTAGGAGAAACCAGCATTCACCCTGAGGCCCCGCCCATTCTTGAGTGCGACGAGGGCACAAACACGCATTGTGACCCTCAGCGTGAGTCCTGTCCTCTAGTAAGTCCTCTCAGGGGCTGGACCATTAGATGTCATAATGGGCTTGACATGTCCCTAGGCCTCAATTTTTAACCAGATTTCTGGTTGTCCAGTCGCCCCTCCCCAGGGCTCTACTCTGGAATCCCTCATTTGGTGGGACTCCTGAGGATGAAAAACAAACAAAACAAATCAACAACAACAGAACAACGGACTTCTTCCATCCCACAGAAGGACCCCAAACTCTTTGGACGGGGCCAAACCCCCAGAAAGTAAGACTCGTCCATTTCCAATGAAGTCACCTGGAAATTTCACGACCACGAATGTTACGATATCCAGAGACAAAAACTTGAGCAAGAGCCTCGCACTCGCCCTTTTTTCATATCCCGAAGAGTTCTCCTCATGGTCTGTAGATCAGTCCTGCCATACCTATGACCCAAAACATAAGCCGTGTTTGTGTTTTCAGACAACTGTCCAAACAGCCCTGGCCTACACACCCTCTAGGCTCAGGCCCCTGGAGCCAAACCTGACGACTGTGCTAGCCCTCTCCAAGGGAATTGTATGTGCCCAATCCAATGGCCACAACCCAACTAAGAGGATAAACCTCCAAATCTCTGAGGCCATCCCAATATTTGTGGCTTCCCAGGACAAACAGGGGCAATCTGGGCCCATCTGAGCACCTACCGGCACTCAGAACCGTAGACTGATATCCCCAGAGTTAAAAAGGAACGAACAGGCCCCTGGGCACCTATCGGATCCATTGCTTTGGTTTCCAGGCATCTCTCCTCAGGGGCCTGGATTTCAATAACAGCATATGGCTGTTTCTAGACTCACCCATCAGAACAAATCTCATCTACAAATGGGAAACTTGCACAATGGAGCTGTGTGAAAGCCTCACTTTAGGAGAACCCTGCAGGGCCCCAGTGCCACCGCGTCATTCCAAGGTCTCCATAGACAGAAAATCATACTAGGACACATCCACGGGAGAGTCCATTTCAACTCAGCCTCCTCGGTTGCTCCCCCAGATCCAGCAGATCTAACCTGTCTTCTTTCTTGGAGACAATTGGAATGCGAGGTGGGCTACCCAGCCATCCATCCTTAGAACCCTGCTCGGAATCGTTGTCCAAGAGCCAACCAACAGGTCTCAATTGTCCTGCAGAAGAATCTTTGAAGTTGGGAGCTTCTCACAACTCCCATCGTGGGAAAACCACCATGGCCTCGTATTCCATCCTCTCCCCCTTCAGGAAGGGGCGATCAGGGGCAGAATGTCCAAGCTGAGCGATCGTCTCATCCTTGCCCTGACTTCAGATGCACGAGATCTCGAATCAGGTCTCACCCAGAAAACTAGGCCTAGCTTGGGTTCTCAGACTTCCGTCCTCAGACTACTGGCCCACAAGCCCTCCAGTTTGGCAATCCAGAAATACAATGCAGCTCTCTGCCTGCCCTCCAGAAGAAAAACTTTGCCCTCTGGGGCTACCCAGAAACCCCCAATGAGGATCAACCTGCACGCCATTCGGCTGTACCCCAAATATATAGGCTGACCTGGGCACTAATGCCCTTTCTGACACAGCCTGAGCCTGGACCTCCTGGCCCCACCCAGACAGCTGGCCGCACACTGAGCACATCTGACCCGCCATGGCCTTAGGTCGTCATCTGTCGCTCTCGGCCCGCAAGAACGACCCGCAGACGAGGTGAGTTGCAAGCTTCTTTTTTAATAATGGCGGCCGCCAGCAAACCAAGCACACAGCGATATTTATGCACGCGCGTTCACCCCCCCCCTCGCCCAATCACAATGCCGTGCACACAGCGTCCTCTTGGCACTCTTATGTAACCATACAGGGCTCTATTGTTCTCTAGCGGTGATCATGCGTTTCTTTCTTGGCTCCTGGTGCTGCTCTTGCGGTAGCCACGAGCGCACCCACATCCTCCTAAAACAATCATTCTTAATTCCTCAATCTACAGGCACTGCCGTCTACGTGAATCCTTGCATCTGCTGAATGGCTCTCCACAGCTCCCCCTTTTTTATTGTTTATATGGCAGGGATCATGCCTGTCTTAGGTTGCCAATCCCCAGCACACATGCTTACCCATCATCGGGTACTCCCCCTGGCCGAGGAGCCCCTGTCTTAGGTTGCTATGGTGAGGGATCAGTCTTACCCGTCTTTGGGTACCGACCCAGCATACTAAGCCATATTTGGGGGGGCAGGTGCCAGCCTCCAGAGCCATCATGGCTTAGACCAAAGCCTGTTGCTGTAGCCGTTGTTGTCGTGCGATGCATTGTAGAAGGAGCACTTGAGCCAGAATCATCATCATAATCAGGGCTCCTATGCCTGCCCAGTTTTTGAGGAATGAGACTGATTGTTATAACATACTAACCAAATCGCTGACGGAGCCAAGAGATACCTGGGTGGCATTCAAGGTGACATTCTGAGCCCACCACGGTTGATTAGTTGATGGTTACGTATGATGGCTCTTAACTTATAAACTTCTGCGAGTATAATTTTAACTGCACAAGGCAAGAGGCACATGAAAAGAACAATTACCACTAGCACTCCTATAATTGTTCCTACAACATACCATGCGTGCGTCAGGGAAGGGAAGTGAGAAAACAAGGAGCTTACAAATTTTTCAGCAAGCTGAGCAACAGTTAACTTGGCATGAGGAGCTTCTTCAATATCTAATATTTCTTGATGTAATTGCAACAGATCAATGGATAGATTAGAGTTAGACCATACCCCCTCGAGATGGCGTTGTACTCGGTCCCACGAAGTCTCAGAGGCATTATATTTTTTAGAGGTTACGCAAATCCAGTGATAATCGCTATGACACCGGATCCTGGTGCGCAATTTTAAGCTCTGAATTTCCTCCCCTAGAAATCTAACAGTATCATATAGTGCATTTAACCGGGTTTCAATCCTTTTATCTATATCTTCCTGAATTCCCAGCACGGCAGAAGTGTTATGTGCGAGCTGATCCACAGTATCAGCAGTATGCACAGCCTGACAAGGGACACAGACGCTGGGGTAGCTGTTGCAATTAGGGTGATTAAGGAGACTATCCCGAGTAACAACAATCCTAGCTCTCGTCGGGGTCGGCTTAGGGCAGCCTGTACATGCTCCCACAACTCTAAGCCGGGGTTAGAATACCATGGTTTGGAGATATTAACTGGGATCATAATAAATGGGGGCTGTTTTACCACTAATAATCCATCGCCTGGCAGCACTCCTCGAATACAATTGGTTAGGGTACAGTTATAACAAGAGAAATGATAAGTGGCATTTTCCTTTTTTACTGTAAGGTTTCCTACAACTAGCATGAATGGATGGGGCATGCAGGCTTGGGGGTATCTGAGTATTTGTCCAATATTCTCATATCCAAATATGGTCTTAGCGTTACTGGTTTACGGGACAAGGAGTGTGGCGCCTCCAAAGGCGGCAATAAGTTTCCAAATCTCAGTTTGCACCGGATAGCCACGTTGAGGAGTGAGAATTGGGGGTATTTTTGGACGGCATTCAGGACATCCGGAAGATATTATAGGCCCCCAATCCCAAAGCTCACATCTATCCTCTAGTGAGTACTTAGTAGCTTTTTGTCCTACGCAGAGCCTCCAGGGTACTCCAATCCCCTTAGCTATACTTAAGTTAGCTGCACAAAGTGGAATATCCCGTGGGGCTATACCAGAAGTCACTATGGTGCTATAGGTAGTGTCAAGGCCAGCTATACTCACACCACTATAACCAGATCGCGGGGAAACACTTAAACAGCGTGGTATTGTGCGCTTCATCGCAAAGCATATGGGATATACATCAGAATAGCCCTTGTAAGATATGGCAGCCTGCTGTGGCCGGAGATGAACAGAAGAGGGAGGGCCTAGCAAGACAGTATCATTAACATATACAGGAATAGAACTCACATCCCAACCCACGGGCTGTAACAGGGGTGGATCGGGGACGTATGCCCAATATAATGAGCCCTGGGCTGCCAACACCTGTTGCATAAAAATAAGCGTCAGTAGCAAACATGAGTTTGGTTGAGAAGAATGCACTCTATGCTGAGCCATTTGAAGAAGGGCCTGAAGCTGGGCAGTCTCTTGTCTCGGCCACAGTTGAACTGGCTCCGCCTTCATGGGAACAGGCTGCAGGACAGTCGTCGTCGCTATCATCATCATCACCAGCATCCTCCACAGGTTCCACGGCCACCAGCCTGGTGAGGCGTTCCGGCACCCAGAGTGGAGCAGGCGCATCCTGTGGGAAAACACAAAGGGAACCTCGGTGCCACCGAAGCACCGGGTCAGGTCCCTTCCATAAGCCAGTAAGGACATCTTTCCATTTCACCATTGACTGCTGCATTTTCTGTTGGCCCCAATGACGTTCCGCGGCCGAAGTGCCGTCCTTGTCAACCGTGAGAAAATTTAAAATAAAGGTGACCAGATTGGTTAGGTCATTCGGTGTACGATACTCCTCTCCAATTCCCCCTTTTTGTATTTTTTGCAAGGTAGTTTTAAAGGTCAGGTGTGCGCGTTCCACAATGCCCTGGCCTTGAGGATTATATGGTATGCCTGTAACATGCTGGATATTGTAGCAGGCCATGAAGCTGCGAAAGCCTGCAGAAGTGTAAGCAGGGGCATTGTCTGTTTTCAAGTGCTTTGGCACTCCCCAGCAGGCAAAACTGCACAGGCAATGGGACATCACATTTTTGATAATTTCCCCTCACAAGGGGGTCGCGCTAACAATCCCCGAGCAAGTGTCTACACTTAAATGGACGTATCTTTGTTGTCCGAAGGAAGGAACATGGGTTACATCCATTTGCCATAGATGGTTAGGTAAGAGCCCTTTGGGATTTACCCCTAGGGAGGGCATAGGCAAATGTGTTACACAATTATTACACAAGACTTCACGATGTCTCGTGCATCAGCTCTTGAGATGTTAAAACGCATCTTTAAAGTTTGGGCATTGACATGCCACCTTTTATGATAGGTTCTCGCGTCTTCCAAGGCGCTACAGACATGAAAGCGTGCGGCCGTGTCAGCTATTCGGTTTCTCTTAGCCATAGGCCCTGGGAGGTCTGAGTGTGCTCTGAGATGTCCGATATAAAAAGGGGCACCACGAGAGAGAATGAGGTCTTGCAATTCAATCAGCAGGGAGGAAATTTTCTGATTGACTGGCTGAGATAATGGCAGTCTCAATAGATCTGGTAGCTACAACTGCATATTTACTGTCTGAAATAATATTAATAGGCTGATTTTGAAACCTTTGTAAAACACACATAATTACCAACAATTATGTTCTTTGAGCTGAGGTTGATGGCACAACAACCGGAATTACCTCTCCTTCCACCACGTAGGCACCAGTTCCAGATTTGCTACCATCTGTAAACACCGTGAGGGCATCAACCAATGGCTCTAATCGGCAGGATTTAGGCCATATGAGGGGTGTATTTTTTGTAAAATCCAATTAGGGGGTGTGAGGGATAATGATTATCAAATGTGACAGGATAAGCGATCGTCAAAATGGCCCAATCATCATTTTCATGTGTTAGAATGTTCACTTGGGTTTTGTCATAAGGGACTATACACGCATCGGGCAGTCTCCCGAGGACCTGTATGCTAGCTTTGAATATTTTGCTTGCTATCATAGCTACAGCTGTAGCATACGGGGTGATGACACAGCTAAGATTATGGGGCAGGTAAATCCATAACAGGGGTCCTCCCTGCCATAGTGCTCCTGTGGGTTATCCAGGGGACGGGATAACTACGGCATTTATAGGCTTTTCCGGGTCACATCTATCTGCTGCTGTTATGGCTAGTCTGCTTTCAACCAACTGTAATGATCTAATGGCAGCTGGGGTAAGAGTTCTTGGGGAGTCTAATTTAGAATCTCCAGGCAGGATATCAAATAAGGGTTTCAATTCTGCTGTAGTGATTTTTATATATGGTCGGATCCAATTAATGTCTCCTAGAAGTTTCTGGAAGTCATTCAATGTGTGCAGGTGATCCCTACGGATCTGGGCCAATTGAGGTTTTACTGTTGCGTTAGAGAGCTGCATACCAAGGTATTTCTGTAGGTTTCCTGCTTGGATCTTTTCAGGGGATACAGTTAGTTCCCACTCTGCCAACTGCTTCTGTAGGAAAGTTAGAGCCGAGGGCAGAGACCTCTCATCTGGCCCACAGATCAGGATGTCATCCATATAGTGATAACAAAGTAGGTTTGGAAATGCTTTTCGAAAAGGTTCCAATGCTCAACTCACATACAACTGACATAAGGTGGGGCTATTAGCCATCCCTTGAGGGAGTACTCTCCATTCATATCTTTGATCTGGCTCAGCATGATTAATGGATGGCTGAGTAAAGGCAAAGCGCTCCATATCCACAGGGTGTAAAGGAATGGAGAAGAAACAGTCTTTGATATCTATTATGATAGAGGGCCAATTTTTGGGTAACGCTGTCATGACTGGGAGCCCCAACTGAAGGGGTCCCATGACCTGCATTTGACCATTAATTTGTCGCAGGTCATGTAACAATCGCCATTTGCCTGATTTCTTTTTTATCACAAATATGGGAGTATTCCACGGGGACGTGGATTCTTGAAGGTGTCCTGCTTTGAGTTGTTCTTGGACTAATTCTCTTGCCGCTTGTAGCTTGTCTTTTGTTAAAGGCCACTGAGGCACCCAGCGCGGCTCCTGTTGTTTCCAAGTTATTCGAATTGCCTCAGTGGCCGCTAGGAAAAACCCTGACCTCCCATGGAAGGGGGATCGGGATCTCCCTGGCCCTTGGCTCCAAGGCCCTGGCCAGGCTTATATCCCATGTTCCTCATTATGGTTTGGGAGGCCCCACTATACAGTTTTCAGTAGTAAGTCTAATATCCATCTGCTCCAGCACATCGCGTCCCCACAGAGAAACGGGGGTGGCACAAACATACGGTTGGAAAATGCCTTTATGTCCCTCCTCATCTTCCCAATCTAAGGATGCGGCACTAATATCTGGGCTGGTAGCTACCCCTAATCCTCGGAGGGTTTGATTAGCCTTAATCAGGGCCCAGGCTTTTGGCCAATCTAGATGATTGATAATACTTTTGTCTGCTCCTGTATCTAGGATCCCCCAGAATGGTCTTCCTCTGATCCTTAATTTAAGCATGGGCCTCTCTTTCATGCCCATGGTAAGGCACGCGAGGGAAGATTCTGTGGATCCTAGGCCACCTTTCCTCGCCTGGCCTGTGGATGGATATTTTTCGTGATCGCTGGGCAAAATTAAGAGCTGTGCGACCCTATCCCCTGGATTTATAATGTTAATACCCCTCGGAGATGAAATCAGAATTTTAACCTCCCCTTGGAATTCGGGATCAATGACTCCCGGGTGGACCTGAAGTCCCCGCATAGTGGAGGAGCTCCTACCAAGGAGGAGCCCCACCGTTCCTTTTGGAGGCCCTCCATGCAGGTCAGATGGCACGGCCTGCACTCCCATTTCAGGCGTTAGGACCATTCGGGTGGTGGCACAGACGTCAAGTCCGGCGGAACCTGTTGTGGCTCTCCTGGGCCCTGCGTGGATTGACTCCCCTGATCGGAGGGTGGGAAAACCCATCGCGGCTTGGTAGGCAGGGACATTGCCACCCCGTACATTTGATTCGGGCCCCGGGGGGTGGGGCCCTGCCTCCCGTTTTTTGAACTCCCCCAGTTGTTAGGAGGCAACGGGTTCCCCTCGGTGTCCTCCATGGAGCGACATTCATGTGCCCAGTGATTTCCCTTCCTACATCTTGGGCAACGCTGAGGCTTTAAGCCTCCTGGCGGTACTTTTGGGTGCGCTTTTCCAGTCTGGGTTCCACGCTGCGGGCAATTCCTCTTAACGTGTCCTTCCTGGCCACATTGAAAGCATCCTTTGGGGCGGACTCCTTCCTGGCCGTACATGGCTTGTGCGAAAGCCGCTGCCATAACCTGTCCTTGAATTATAGGCCCCGTTATATCTCTACAGACTTTGATGTAGGCTGATAAGTCCTTTGATCTCCAGGGTCTGATAGCCTCTCTACACCATTTATTGGCATTCTCATAGGCTAACTGCTTGATAAGTGGCATTGCTGTATCAACATCCCCGAACATTCTACCTGCGGTCTGTATCAACCTGTCCACAAAATCAGCATAGGGCTCGTTGGGCCCTTGCAATACTTTGGATAATTGGCCTTGCAAGTCTCCTGCCCCTCTCAAAGTCTTCCAAGCCTTGAGGGCTGCCGTGGCTACCTGTTGATACACCGCAGGGGGGTATGTACTCTGCACATGGGCCCCAAGGTATGGCCCCGTGCCCGTCAGCATTTCCAAACTCCATTGTGGGTTACCTGCGGCCGCATTTCTCCGAGCGTGTCCTGACAATTGTCCTGATTTTGGATTTTCCATTCTAGATATTGTCCTCCACTTAATACCGCTCTGGTCAAGTTAGCCCAATCCTCAGGAGTGAGGTAAAGTGTTCCCAGAGACTCCACAAGGGAGACAGTGAAAGCTGCCTGGGGTCCATAGGCACTGACTGCCTCCTTAAGCTGCTTTACCAACTTGAAATCTAGTGGCTGGTGGTACCTTTGCTGATTCTGATCTTCTAACACTGGAAAAAAGCCTTTTCCCGGGCCAAGGACCTCTCACCAATTTTCCGCGGTACAGCCCGAACAATAGCATGTCTTGGCGCAGATGGGCCTATAAGGCGGGGGCCACTCATGGGGTGGCGCCATGGGGCTAGAATGCGGAAGCGGTGTAACTTCCGTTTTTAATTTCGACTGCGCCACAACTGCGGCTTACGCCCCTGCTTTCAGCTGCGCCATTACTTCTCCCTGCACTCTTAATTCTCCTAATGCCTTTTGCAATTCCGCCTTCTTTTCCTCAAGTTGCTGCATCACGGTCTCCAAGTCTGTCTGGAGACCGGGAGATTCCCTTTTCTTGTTACTTGCCTCTATCTTTCCTAGCTCCTGTAACTCGCGTTCGGACATCCCTTCTGAGCTTTCGCTTTCGGATTCAGAATCTCGGGAGGAGCCCTTACGGGACTCTTCCTTCATTTGCTCAAGGACTTTGCCCCCCTGTTGTACAGCTCGCTGCAAGGGCCCTCGGGGGGATTGCAAACATACCTTCACCAAGGACCACACAGCTAGAGTCCCCGGGGATGTAGAGGGGCAGCGTTTTAAGTCCTCACCCAGGTTTTCCCATTGTGGTACATTTAGGAGCCCTTCTTCTATAAACCAGGGGGCAATCTCTTCTACTTCTTTCAAAAAGGCCCTCGCTGTTTTGCCTTTAAGGGGGTACCGTTCGTCTTGAGGACATCTTTTAAGGAGTCCTACAAGCGAGCAAGATCGTTCCCCATTCCGAGGAAACTTACCTTATCATCCCCGTAGAACGTCACAAGCAACCTAACGTCCGATCATCTACGGGGAACCTCCCTGTCAACAGACAGTTATTGGTGCACTCTTTACCTTATCGTTGCTCTTACCTCGATCCTCGTTCTGCGTCTAAATGTAGGGGTCCCGGGTTTTCGGCACCAGTTGTTGCTCTCGGCCCGCAAGAACGACCAGCAGACGAGGTGAGTGGCAAGCTTCTTTTTTAATAATGGCGGCCGCCCGCAAACCAAGCACACAGCGATATTTATGCACGCGCGTTCACCCCACCCCCCTCGCCCAATCACAATGCCACGCATGCAGCGTCCTCGTGGCACTCTTATGTAACCATACAGGGCTCTATTGTTCTCTAGCGGTGATCATGCGTTTCTTTCTTGGACCTGGTGCTGCACATGCGTCAGCCACGAGCGCACCCACATCCACCTAAACAAATCATTCTTAATTCCTCAATCTACAGGCACTGCCGTCTACGTGACTACTTGCATCTGCTGAATGGCTCTCCACAGTCATCTCTTCTCAATCTCGGTTTTCAGGCTTCAGAACCTAGACCTTATCTCCAATCAAGGCCCGGGTTTGAAAATGATGCAGAAATCAGAAATCTTTCCCCATGGCAAGAAACCTTGTGGTTGGCATGTTGTGCAAAGTTCAGTGTACTTGAAACCAGTGTGGATATGAGGCCCCGCCCATGCTTGCGGGCCACATTGGTCACAAACACACATTGTGACCCTCAGCCTGAGCCCAGTCCTCAGGTAAGGCCTCTCAGTGGCTGGATGGAGAGACAGCATATTGGGCTTGCCATGACCCTAGGCCCCAATTTTTAACCATAGTTCGGGTTGTCCCTTCACTCTTCCCCAGGGCTCTGCTTTGGAATTCCGCTTTTGGTGGGACACCTGAGGTAACAAACCTGAAAGGAGTCCTCCCATTCCACAGATTGACGAAAAACAATTGGGATCGGGCCAACTCCACAGAGAGCAAGATTCATCCATGGCCCATGAGGCCTCCCCAACATTCCACGGCCATCGCTGATACAAAATCCAGAGACAAAAGCCTGAGCACACGCCTCAGACTTGCTCATTCTTCATATCCTGAAGAGTTCTTCAGATAAGAACGTACACGGCACTCGAATGCACCCAAAATATATAGTCTAACCTGGGCACTAATGCACTGTCTGACAACCTGAGCCCAGACCTCATGAAAAACACCCAGACAGCTGACCGCACACTGAGCACATCAGACCCGCCATGGCCTTAGGTCATCATCTCTTCCCTACCTCAGTTTTCAGGCTTCAGAACCTAGACCTTATCTCCAATCACTGCCCAGGGGTGACTGTGATGCAGAAATCAGAACTCTTACTTACCCATGGCAAGAAACCTTGTGGTTGGCATGTTATCCTATGTTCAGTGTAGGAGAAACCAGCATTCACCCTGAGGCCCCGCCCATTCTTCAGTGCGACGAGGGCATGAACACGCATTGTGAACCTCAGCGTGATTCCTGCCCTCTAGTACGTCCTCTCAGTGGCTGGACCATTAGATGTCATAATGGGCTTGACATGTCCCTAGGCCCCAATTTTTAACCAGATTTCTGGTGGTCCAGTCGCGACTCCCCAGGGCTCTACTCTGGAATCCCTCATTTGGTGGGACACCTGAGGTTGAAAAACAAAACAAAACAAATCAACAACAACAGAACAACGGACTTCTTCCATCCCACAGAATGACCCCAAACTCTTTGGACGGGGCCAAACCCCCAGAGAGTAAGACTCGTCCATTTCCCATGAAGTCACCCGGAAATTTCACGACCATGAGTGACACGATATCCAGAGACAAAAACGTGAGCAAGAGCCTCGCACTCGCCCTTTTTTCATATCCCGAAGAGTTCTCCTCATGGTCTGTAGATCAGTCCTGCCATACCTATGACCCAAAACATAAGCCGCGTTTGTGTTTTCAGACAACTGTCCAAACAGCCCTGGCCTACACACCCTCTAGGCTCAGGCCCCTGGAGCCAAACCTGACGACTGTGCTAGCCCTCTCCAAGGGAATTGTATGTGCCCATTCCAATGGCCACAACCCAACTAAGAGGATAAACCTCCAAATCTCTGAGGCCATCCCAATATTTGTGGCTTCCCAGGACAAACAGGGGCAATCTGGGCCCATCTGAGCACCTACCGGCACTCAGAACCGTAGACTGATATCCCCAGAGTTAAAAAGGAATGAACAGGCCCCTGGGCACCTATCGGATCCATTGCTTTGGTTTCCAGGCATCTCTCCTCAGAGGCCTGGATTTCAATAACAGCATATGGCTGTTTCTTGACTCACCCATCAGAACAAATCTCATCTACAAATGGGAAACTTGCACAATGGAGCTGTGTGAAAGCCTCACTTTAGGAGAACCCTTCAGGGCCCCAGTGCCACCGCTTCATTCCAAGGTCTCCATAGACACAAAATCATATTAGGACACATCCATGTGAGAGTCCATTTCAAATGAGCCTCCTCGGTTGCTCCGCTTATCCAGCATATCTAACCTGTCTTGTTGCTTGGAGACAATTGGAATGCGAGGTGGGCTACCCAGCCATCCATCCTTAGAATCCTCCTCGGAATCGTTGTCCTGGAGCCAACCAACAGGTCTCAATTGTCCTGCAGAAGAGTATTTGCAATTCGGAGCTTCTCACTACTCCCATCATGGGTAAACCGTCATGGCCTCGTGATCCACCCCCCCTTCAAGAAGGGACCATCAGGGACAGAATGTCCAACCTGAGCGATTTTCTGATTCTCGCCCTGACTTCAGATGCACGAGATCTTGATTCAGGTCTGGAGATTGTGGCTGCCATATCCTCACCCAGAATCCTAGGCCTAGCTTGGGTTCTCAGACTTCGGTCCTCAGACTACTGACCCACAAGCCCTCCAATTTGGCAATTCAGACTACAATGCAGCACTCTGCCTGCACTGCAGAAGAAAACATTCCCCTCTGGGGCTACTCATATACCCCAAATGAGGATCAACCTGCACGCCATTCGGCTGTACCCCAAATATGTAGGCTGACCTGGGCACAAATGCCCATTCTGACACAGCCTGAGCCTGGACCTCCTGGCCCCACCCAGAGAGCTTGCCGCACACTGAGCACATCAGACCCGCCATGGCCTTAGGTCGTCATCTCTTCTCAACCTCGGGTTTCAAGCTTCAGAACCTAGACCTTATCTCCAATCACGGCCTGGGTTTGAAAATGATGCCGAAATCAGAACTCTTTCGCCATGGCAAGACACCTTGTGGTTGCCATGTTGTCAAGGTTCAGTGTCGTTGAAACCAGTGTGGCCCATGAGGCGCCGCCATACTTGCGGGCCATATTGGTCACAAACACACATTGTGACCCTCAGCCTGAGCCCAGTCCTCAGGTAAGGCCTCTCAGTGGCTGGATGGAGAGACAGAATATTTGGCTTGCCATGCCCCTAGGCCCCAATTTTTAACCGTAGTTCGGGTTGTGTCTTCACTCTTCCCCAGGGCTCTGATTTGGAATTCCTCTTTTGGGGGGACACCTGAGGTAACAAACCTGAAAGGAGTCCTCCCATCCCACAGATTGACGAAAAACAATTGGGATCGGTCAAGTCCACAGAGAGCAAGATTCGTCCATGGCCCATGAGGCCTCCCCAACCTTCCACGGCCATCGCTGATACAAAATCCAGAGACAAAAGCCTGAGCACGGGCCTCAGACTCGCCTATTCTTCATATCCTGAAGAGTTCTTCAGAGAAGTACCTACAAGACACTCGAATGCACCCAAAATATAGAGTCTAACCTGGGCAGTAATGCACTGTCTGACAACCTGAGCGCGGACCTCGTGACCAACACCCAGACAGCTGACCGCACACTAAGCACATCAGACCCGCCATGGCCTTAGGTCATCATCTCTTCCCTACCTCAGCTTTCAGGCTTCAGAACCTAGACCTTAACTCCAATTACTGCCCAGGGTTGACTTTGATGCAGAAATCAGAACTCTTCCTTACCCATGGCAAGAAACCTTGTGGTTGGCATGTTGTCCAACGTTCAGTGTAGGAGAAACCAGCATTCACCCTGAGGCCCCGCCCATTCTTGATTGCGACGAGGGCATAAACACGCATTGTGACCGTCAGCGTGAGTGTTGTCCTCTAGTAGGTCCTCTCAGTGGCTGGACCATTAGATTTCATAATGGGGTTGACATGTCCCTAGTCCCCAATTTTTAACCAGATTTCTGGTTGTCCAGTCGCCCTTCCCCAGGGCTCTACTCTGGAATCCCACATTTGGTGGGACACCTGAGGTTGAAAAACAAAACAAAAGAAATCAACAACAACAGAGCAACGGAATTCTTCTATCCCACAGAATGACCCCAAAGTTTTTGGTCGGGGCCAAAGCCCCAAGAGTAAGACTCGTCCATTTCCCATGAAGTCATCCGGAAATTTCTCGACCATGAGTGACACGATATCCAGAGACAAAAACTTGAGCAAGAGCCTCAAACTCGCCCATTTTTCATATCCTGTAGAGTTCTCCTCATGGTCTGTAGATCAGTCCTGCCATACCTATGACCCGAAACATAAGCCAAGTTTGTGTTTTCAGACAACTGTCCAAACAGCCGTGGCCTACACATCCTACAGGCTCAGGCCCCTGGAGCCAAACCTGACGACTGTGCTTGCCCTCTCCAAGGGAATTGTATGTGCCCATTCCAATGGCCACAACCATACTAATAGTATAAACCTCCAAAGTCCCTGAGGCCATCCCAATATTTGTGGCGTCCCAGGACAAACGGGGCATCTGGGCCCATCTGAGCACCTACCGGCACTCAGACCCGTAGACTGATGTCCACAGAGGTAAAAAGGAACGAACAGGCCCCTAGGCACATATCGGTTCCATTGGTGTGGCTTCCAGGCATCACTCCTCAGAGGCCTGGATTTCAATAACAGCATATGGCTGTTTCTTGACTCACCCATCAGAACAAATCTCATCTACACATGGGAAACTTGCACGATGGAGCTGTGTGAAAGCCTCTCTTTAGGAGAACCCTGCAGGGCCCCAGTGCCACCGCTTCATTCCAAGGTCTCCATAGACACAAAATCATATTAGGACACATCCACGAGAGAGTCCATTTCAACTCAGCCTCCTCGGTGGCTCCGCTGATCCAGCAGATCTAACCTGTCTTGTTACTTAGAGACAATGAAATGCGAGGTGTGCTACCCAGCCATCCATCCTTAAATCCCTAATCGGAATCGTTGTCCTGGAGCCAACCAACAGGTCTCAATTGTCCTGCAGAAGAATCTTTGCAATTCTGAGCTTCACACATCTCCCATCGTGGGAAAACCGTCATGGCCTCGTGATCCACCCCCCTCCTTTAAGAAGGGGCCAAAAGGGACAGAATGTCCAACGTGAGCGATCGTCTGATCCTCGCCCTGACTTCAGATGCACGAGATCTCGATTCAGGTCTGGAGATTGTGCCTGCCATATCCTCACCCAGAATCCTAGGCCTATCTTGGGTTCTCAGACTTCCGTCCTTAGACTACAGACCCACAAGCCCTCCATTTCGCAATCCAGACTACAATGCAGCACTCTGCCTGCCCTCCAGAAGAAAACATTGCCCTCTGGGGCTACTCAGAAACCCCAAATGAGGATCAACCTGCACGCCATTCGGCTGTACCCCAAATATATAAGCTGACCTGGGCACTAATGCCCTTTCTGACAAAGCCTGATCCTGGTCTTCGAGCCCCACACAGACAGCTGGCCGCACACTAGCACATCGGACCCGCCATGGCCTTAGGTCATCATCTCTTCTCAACCTCGGTTTTCAGGCATCAGAACCTAGACCTTATCTCCAATCACGGCCCGGGTTTGAAAATGATGCAGACATCAGAACTCTTTCCCCATGGCAAGAAACCTGGTGCTTGGCATGTTGTCCAAGGTTCAGTGTCGTTGAAACCAGTGTGGCCCATGAGGTCCCGCCCATGCTTGCGGGCCACATTGGTCACAAACACACATTGTGACCCTCAGCCTGCGCCTAGTCCTCAGGTAAGGCCTCTCAGTGGCTGGATGGAGAGACAGCATATTTGGCTTGCCATGCCCCTAGGCCCCAATTTTTAAACATAGTTCGGGTTGTCCCTTCACTCTTCCCCAGGGCTCTGCTTTTTAATTCCTCTTTTGGTGGCACACCAGAGGTAACAAACCTGAAAGGAGTCCTCCCATGCCACAGATTGACGAAAAACAATTGGGATCGGGCAAGTCCACCGAGAGCAAGATTCGTCCATGGCCCATGAGGCCTCTCCAACATTCCACGGCAATCGCTGATACAAAATCCAGAGCCAAAAGCCTGAGTACGTGCCTCAGACTCGCTCATTCTTCATATCCTGAAGAGTTCTTCAGATAAGAACCTACACGGCACTCAAATGCACCCAAAATATATATTCTAACCTGGGCACTAATGCACTCTCTGACAACCTGAGCCCAGACCTCGTGAACAACACCCAGACAGCTGACCGCACACTGAGCACATCAGACCCGCTATGGCCTTAGGTCATCATCTCTTCCCTACCTCAGTTTTCAGGCTTCAGAACCTAGACCTTATCTCCAATCACTGCCCAGGCGTGACTGTGAGGCAGAAATCAGAACTCTTCCTTTCCCATGGCAAGAAAATTTGTGGTTGGCATGTTGTCCAACGTTCAGTGTTGGAAAAACCAGCATTCACCCTGAGGCCCCGCCCATTCTTGAGTGCGACGAGGGCATAAACACGCATTGTGACCCTCTGCATGATTCCTGTCCTCTAGTACGTCCTCTCAGTGGCTGGACCATTAGATGTCATAATGGGCTTGACATGTCCCTATCCCACAATTTTTAACCAGATTTCTGGTAGTCCAGTCGCCCCTACCCAGGGCTCTACTCTGGAATCCCTCATTTGATGGGACACCTGAGGTTGAAAAACAAAACAAAACAAATCAACAACAACAGAACAACGGACTTCTTCCATCCCACAGAATGACCCCAAACTCTTTGGACGGGGCCAAACCCCCAGAGAGTAAGACTCGTCCATTTCCCATGAAGTCACCCGGAAATTTCACGACCATGAGTGACACGCTATCCAGAGACAAATACTTGGGCAAGAGCCTCACACTCGCCCTTTTTTCATATCCCGAAGTTTTCTCCTCATGGTCTGTAGATCAGTCCTGCCATACCTACGACGCGAAACATAAGCCGAGTTGGTGTTTTCAGACAATTGTCCAAACAGCCCTGCCCTACACACCCTACCTACAGGCTCAGGCCCCTGGAGCCACACCTGACGACAGTGCTTGCCCTCTCCATGGAAATTGTATGTGTCCATTCCAATGGCCACAACCCTACTAAGAGAATAAATATCCAAGTCCCTGAGGCCATCCGGATATTTGTGGCTTCCCAGGAAAAACAGGGGCAATCTGGGCCCATCTGAGCCCCTACCGGCACTCAGACCCGTAGACTGATGTCCCCAGAGGTAAAAAGGAAAGAACAGGCCCCTAGGCACCTATCGGATCCATTGCTTTGGTTTCCAGGCATCTCTCCTCAGAGGCCTGGATTTCAATAACAGCATATGGTTGTTTCTTGACTCACCCATCAGAACAAAACTCATCTACACATGGGAAACTTGCACGATGGAGCTGTGTGATAGCCTCTCTTTAGGAGAACCTTTCAGGGCCCCAGTGACACCACTTCATTCCAAGGTCTACATAGACACAAAATCATATTAGGACACATCCACGGGAGAGTACATTTCAACTCAGCGTCCTCGGTTGCTCGCCCAGATCAAGCAGATCTAACCTGTCTTGTTGCTTGGAGACAATTGGAATGCGAGGTGGGCTACCCAGCCATCCATCCTTAGAACCCTGCTCGGAATTGTTGTCCTGGCGCCAACCAACAGGTCTCAATTGTCCTACAGAAGAATCTTTGCAGTTGGGATCATCTCACAACTCCATCGTGGGAAATTCCCATGGCCTCGTTATCCACCCCCCCCTTCAAGATGGGGCCATCAGGGACAGAATGTCCAACCTGAGCAATCGTGTGATCCTCGCCCTGACTTCAGATGCACGAATTCTCGATTCAGGTCTGAAGATTGTGCCTGCCATTTCCTCAACCAGAAACCTAGGCCTAGCTTGGGTTCTCAGACCTCCATCCTCAGAATACTGGCCCACAAGCCCTCTAGTTTGGTAATCCAGAACTACAATGCAGCACTCTGCCTGCCCTCCAGAAGAAAAACATTGCCCTCTGGGACTACCCAGAAACCCCAAATGAGGATCAACCTGCACGCCATTCGGCTGTACTCCAAATACATAGGGTGAATTGGGCACTAATGCCCTTTCTGACACAGCCTGAGCCTGGACCTCCTGGCCCCACCAAGACAACTGGCCACACAGTGAGCACGTCGGACCCGCCATGGCCTTTGGTCGTCATCTCTTCTCAACCTCGGTTTTCAGTCATCAGAACCTAGAACTTAGCCCCAATCACAGCCCGGGTTTGAAAATGATGCAGAAATCAAAACTTTTTCCCCATGGCAAGAAACCTTGTGGTTGGCATGTTTTCCAAGGTTCATTGTACTTGAAACCAGTGTGTCCCATGAGGCCCCGCCCATTTTGCGAGCCACATTGGTCACAAACACACATTGTGACCTTCAGACTGAGCCCAGTCCTCAGGTAAGGCCTCTCAGTGGCTGGATGGAGAGACAGCATATTGGGCTTGACAAGCCCCTAGGCCCCAATTTTTAACCATAGTTCGGGTTGTCCCTTCACTCTTCCCCATGGCTCTGTTTTGGAATTCCGCTTTTGGTGGGACACCTGAGGCAACAAACCTGAAAGGAGGCCTCCCATCCCATAGATTGACGAAAAACAATTGGGATCGGGGCAAATCCACAGAAAGCAAGATTCGTCCATGGCCCATGAGGCCTCCCCAAAATTCCATGGCCAAGGATGATACAAAATCCAGAGACAAAAGCCTGAGCACACGCCTCAGACTCGCTCATACTTCATATCCTGAAGAGTTCTTTAGATAAAACCTACACGGCACTCTAAAGCACCCAAAATATATAGTCTAACCTGGGCACTAATGCACTGTCTGACAACCTGAGCCCGGACCTCGTCAACAACACCCAAACTGCTGACCGCACACTGAGCACATCAGACCCGCATGGCCTTAGGTCATCATCTCTTCCCTACCTCATTTTTCAGGCTGCAGAACCTAGACCTTATCTCCAATCACTGCCCAGGGGTGACTGTGATGCAGAAATCAGAACTCTTCCTTACCCATGGCAAGAAACCTTGTGGTTGGCATGTTGTCCAACATTCAGTGTAGGAGAAACCAGCATTCACCCTGAGGCCCCGCCCATTCTTGAGTGCGACGAGGGCATAAACACGCATTGTGACCCTCAGCATGAGTCCTGTCCTCCAGTATGTCCTCTCAGTGGCTGGTCCATTAGATGTCATAATGGGCTTGACAAGTCCCTAGGCCCCAATTTTTAAACAGATTTCTGGTTGTCCATTCGCCCCTCCCCAGGGCTCTAATCTGGATTCCCTCGTTTGGTGGGACACCTGAGGTTGAAAAACAAAACAAAACAAATCAACAACAACAAAACAACGGAATTTTTCCATCCCACAGAATGACCCCAAACTCTTTGGACGGGGCCAATCCCCCGGAGAGTAAGACTCGTCCATTTCCCATGAAGTCACCCGGAAATTTCACGACCATGAATGACACGATATCCAGAGACAAAAACTTGAGCAAGAGCCTCACACTCGCCCTTTTTTCATATCCCGAAGAGTTCTCCTCATGGCCTGTAGATCAGTCCTGCCATACCAATGACCCGAAACATAAGCCGAGTTTGTGTTTTCAGACAACTGTCCAAACAGCCCTGGCCTACACACCCTACAGGCTCAGGCCCCTGGAGCCAAACATGAAGACTGGGCTTGCCCTCTTCAAGGGAATTGTATGTGCCCATTCCAATGGCCACAACCCAACTAAGAGTAAAAAATTCCAAAGTCCCTGAGGCCATCCCAATATTTGTGGCTTCCCAGGACAAACAGGGGCAATCTGGGCCCATCTGAGCACCTACCGGCACTCAGACACGTAGACTGATGTCCCCAGAGGTAAAAAGGAACGAACAGGCCCATAGGCACCTATCGGATCTATTGCTTTGGTTTCCAGGCATCTCTCCTTAGAGATCCTTAGAACCCTTAGAACCCTGCTCTTGCGTCTTTCCTTATGGGATATCCTTGAGCCATCCAACAGGTTTCGACTGTCCCACAGGTGTCCTTGTCATGGACCACCTCACAACTCATAACATGGAAAGCTTCCAAGGTCACATGATGCCCCCAATCTTAATGAAGTCGGATCATAGAAAGAAATTCCAACCTGAGCCAACGGCTGATCTTCGCCTTGACTTCAGATGCACGGGATCTTGATTAAGCTCTTCAGAGTGCACCTACGTCCCCAAACCGTGTTTTCAGACTTCTATCCTGACATCCCTGTCCCACACACCCTCCAGGCTGAGGCCCCTGGACCCACACCTCAGGACTGTGCCTGCCCTATCCAAGGAAATTCTTCCCATTCCATTGGCCACAACCCTACAGATTAGGAGAAACCTCCAAAGTCCCAGAGGCCATTCCAATAGTGTAGGCCGCCCAGTACAAAGAGGGGTGATCTGTCACAAGCTGAGCAACGACCTCAACTCACCCGTAGACAGATATCCCAAGAGAAAGGTATTAAACTGGACAGGCCCCTAGAACGTAATTGGTTCCATTGCTTTTGATTCTAAGCATCTCTCCTCAGAGGCCTGTTTTCCAATACCAGCATATGGGGGATTCCAGAGATACCAATCAGAACAAATCTTGTCTCCACATGGGAAACTTATCCTTTGGAGCTCTGTAAAAACCTCCAGTTAGGAGAAACCTTCAGGTAACCGGAGCCACCGCCCTATTCCAAGGTCTCCATGGACACAAACCCGCATTATGACCATTCGGCTGGAGAGCACATTTCAACTCAGCCCCGTTGATTACTCCCCCAGAGCCAGAATATCAAACCTGCTTGTCGCTAGGAGACAACAGGAATGCAAAGCAGACTCTATAGGCTTCCATCGTTGGAATCCTGCTCTCGCGCCGTTCCATGTGGGATGTCCTGGGAGCCTTCCAACAGGTCTTGACTGTCCCGCAGAAGGAAACCTTGCAGATTGGAGCATCTCACAACTCCTATCGTGGGAAAACCTACATGACCTCATGAGATGCTCCCCTTTATAAAGGGGCCATCATGGACAGAAACTGCAACCTGAGCCAACTTCTTATCCATTGCTTTGGTTTCTATGTATCTCTCCTCAGAGGCCTGGTTTCCAATATCAGAATATGGTGGTTTCCTAAGGAAACAATCAGAACAGATCTCATCTCCACAGGAGAAACTTGCTCTTTGGAGCTGTGTCAATACCTCAGGTTAGGAGGATCCTTCAGGGCGCTGGCACCATGGCCCAATTCCAAGGTCTCCAAGGACACAAACTTACATTATGATCCATCCTCAGGAGAGTCCATTTCAAATCAGCCCCCACGGCTGCTCACGCAGAGCCATCATATCAAACCTGCCTTGTCACTAGGAGACAGTTGGAATGCGAGGTGGGCTGCCCAGGCATCCATCCTTAGAACCCTGCTCTGGAGAATTTCTTTATGGGACGTCTTGAATCCAACCAACCTGTCTTGACTGTCTCGCAGAATGAATCCTTGTGGTTTGAAGCATCACACAATCCCACTGTGAGAAAACCTCCATTTCCTCATGATGCCCCACACCTTCATAAATGGGCCATCATGGACAGAAACTCCATCCTAAGCCAAAGTCTGATCCTCGCCCTGAATTCAGAAGCACGAGATCTCGATTCAGCACTTGAGAGTGTGCCTGCTGTGCCCTCGGCCCGAAACCGAGGCCTAACTTGTGTTCTCAGACTTACGTCTTCAGAATCCTGGCCACACCCCTCCAGTGTGGCAATTCTGGGGACACAATGCAGCACTCTGCCTGCCCTCCAGAAGAAAAATGTTGCCCTATAGGGCTAACCAGAAACGCCAAATGAGTAACAACCTGCATGCCACTCGACCATACCCCAATTATACAATCTAGCCTGTGCACTAAAGCCCTGTCTGACACAGCCTGAAGGCAGACCTCCAGTCCAACACCCAGACAGCTGGCCGTACACTGAGCATATCAAACCCACAATGGCTTTCGGCCATCATCTCTACCCAACCTCAGTTTTCACCTTCAGAACCTAGACCTTATCTCCACTCACTGCTCAGGAGTGATCGTGATACAAGAATCAGAACTTCTCCTTCGCCATGGCAAGAAACCTTGTGGTTGGCATGTTGTCCAACGTTCATTGTAGGAGAAAGCAGCATGGACTATGAGGCCCCACCTATCCCTGAGGGCTACAATTTGCACAAGCACACATTGGGACACTCAGCGTGAGCCCTATCCTCATGTAAAGCCTCTTAGTGACTGGAACAAAGGCCCACATATGGGGCTTGCCAAGCCCCTAGTCCCCCAATCTCAACCAGAGTTAGAGATGTCTAGTCACCCCTACTCAGGGCACTGCTCTGGAATCCCTCTTTGGTGGGACACCTGAGGTAAAAAAAAAAAAAAATACAGAAAGGACTCTTCCCATCCACAGAATGATCCCAACCACTTGGGATCAGGCCAAATCACCAGAGAAAGACTTGTCCATGGCCCTTGAGGACACCCCGACATTCCACGGCCACCATAGGCACAAAATCCAGAGACAAGAGCCTGAGCAAACGCCACATACTCGCCCTTTGTTCATAGCCCAGAAAATTCTCACAGTCTGTAGATCGAGCCTTCATACATACATCCCCAAACCTAAGCTGAGTTTGTGTTTTCAGACTTCTGTCCCCACAGTCCTGGCCCACACACCATCCAAGCTGGGGCCCCTGGAGCCACACCTGAGGACTGTGGCTTCCCTCTCCAGGGGAATTCTGCCATTTCCATTGGCCACAACCCTATAGATTAGGAGAAACCTCCAAACATCCCGAGGCCATCCCAATAGTGTTGAATGCCCAGGACAAACAGGGATGATCTTTCACAAGTTAGGAAACTACCTCCACTCAGACCCAGAGACAGATATCCCCATAGAATAAGATTGAACTGGACAGGCACTTAGGCCCTAATCAGATCCATTGCTTTTGTTTCCAGGCATCTCTCCTCAGAGGCCTGGTTACCAATACCAGCATATGGGGGATTACTGAGGCACTCATAGAAAAATCTCGTCTCCACATAGGAAATGTACTCTTTGGAGCTCTATAAAAACCTCTGTTTAGGAGAATCTTTCAGGGCCCCGGATCAAGCGCCCCATTCCAAGGTCTCCATGGACTTAAACCCACATTATGATCTATCCTTGGTAGAGTCCATGTCAACTCATCCCCCTTGGTTTTTCCCCGAGGGCCTGCAGATCAAACCTGCCTTGTTGCTAGGAGACAACTAGAATGGGAGGCGGGCTGCCCAGGCATCCATCCTTAGAACCCTACTCTGGAGTCGTTCCATATGGGACATCCTAGAGCCATCCAACAGGTCTCAAGTGTCCCACAGAAGGAATCTTTGCAGTCTGGTGCATCTCACAACTCCCATTGTGGGAAAATCTTCATGGCCTCTTGAGACGCTCCACTTTATAAAGGGGCCATCATGGACAGAAACTCCAACCTGAGCAAACGTCTGATATTCGCCCTGGCTTCAGGTGCATGAGATCTTGATTCAGCTCTGCAGAGTGTGCCTTATGTGCCCTCACCCCAAAAACTAAGCCTAGCTTGTGTTCTCAGACTACCGTCCTCACACCCCTGGCCCAAAACCCTACAATTTGGCAATACTGGGTCCACAATGCAGCACTCTGCCTGCCCTCCAGAAGAAAAACGTTGCCTTATGGAGCTACCTAGAAACCCGAATGAGGATCAACTGAACGCCACTCGTCTGCAACCCAAGTATACAGTCTACCCTGTCTAATGCCCTGTCTGACACAGCATGAGCCCACACCTCCAGACCTACGCTCAACAGCTAGCCACACACTGAGCTCATTGTACCCATCAGGTCCTTAGGTCTTCATCTCTTCCCAACCTCGGTTTTCGGGTTTCAGAACCTAGACCTAAACTCCAATCACTGTCCAGGGGTGAACGTGATGCAGAAATCACAACTCTTCCTTCGCCATGGCCGGAAACCTTGTGGTTGGCATATTCTCCAACGTTCAGTGTAGGAGAATCCAGCGTGGCCCATGAGGCCCTTCCCATTCTTCAGGGCCTTGTTGGGCACAAATAGGCATTGTGACCCTCAGCATGAGCCCTGTCCTCAAGGAAGACCTCTCAGTGTCTGAATAAAGAGCCCACATATTGGACTTGCCATGCCCCTAGGCCCCCAAACTTAAACAGAGGTGGTGTTATCCACTTGTCCCTCCTAAGGACTCTGCTCTGGAATCCCTCTTTTATTGGCACACATGAGGTACATAAAATAAAATAAAAAACAGAAAGGACACCTCCCATCCCAAAGAATGTACCCAAACTCTTGGGATTGGGTCAAATCCTCAGAGAAGGAAAGGCGTCCACAACCCATGAGGCCACGCCAGCATTCGACCCACATTGTTGACACAAATCCAGAGACAAAACCTGAGCAAGCACCTCAAACTCACCCTTTTTCATATCCCGAAGTGTTATCACGGTCTGTAGATTGGGCGTGCCATACCTATGTCCCCAATCCTAAGCGGAATTTGTGTTTTCAGACTTCTGTCCCCACAGGCCTGGCCCACACACCCTCAAGGCTGGGCCCCTAGAGCCAAACTCAGAACTGTGCCTGCCCTCTCCAGGGGATTTCTGCCCATTCCATTGGCCACAACCCTATAGATTAGGAGAAACTACAAAATCCCGAGACCATTCCCAATATTTTAGGCTGCCCAGGAAAAACAGGGGCGATCTGACAGAAGCCAAGCAACTACCTCCCCTCGGATCCATAGACACGTATCCCCAGGAAGGAGATTGAACCGGACAGGCACCTAGGCCCTAATCATATCCATTGCTTTTGTTTCCAGGCATCTCTCCTCAGAGGCCTGGTTTCCAATACCAGCATATGGGAGATTCCTTAGGCACTCATCAAACCAATTCTCTTCTCTAGATAGGAAACGTACTCTTTAGAGCTCCATCAAAACCTCCGGTTATGAACATCCCTCAAGGCCCCGGATCAAGCACCCCATTCCAAGGTCTCCATGGACACAAATGCACATTATGACCCATTCTCAACTCACCCATTTCAACACACCCGCCTCGGTTACTCCCCTAGATCCAGCAGATCGAACTTGCCTTGGCGCTATGAGACACCTGGAATGGGAGGCAGGATGCCCAGGCATCCATCCTTAGAACCCTGCTCTGGATAGCTTCCTTTTTGGGTGTCCTGGAGCCATCCAGCAGGTCTCGACTGTCCCACGGAAGGAATATTGCGGTTTGGAGCATCTCACAATTCCCATCGTGGGAAAACCTCCATGGCCTCGTGACACCCTCCCCTTCATGAAGGGGCCGTCATGGACAGAAACTCCAACCTGAGCCAACATCTGATCCTCGCTCTGTCTTCAGGTACACGGGATCTCGAATCATCTCTGCAGAGGGTTCCTGCCGTCCCCTCACCCCGAAATCTAAGTCTGGCTTGTGTTCTCAGAATTTTTTCCTCACACTCCTGGCCCACAAGCCTTCCAGTTTGGGAATTCTGGAGCCACTATGTGGCACTGTGTCTTCCTTCCAGAAGAAAAACCTTGCCCTCTGGGGCTACCCAGTAACCACAAATGAGTACCAACCTGCACGAAACTCTACTGCACCCCAATGATACAGTCTAGCCTGGGCACTAATTGCCTGTCTGCCACAGCCTGAGCCTGCACCTCCCAACCCACACTCAACAGCTGGCCGAACACTGAGCACATCAGACACACCATGGCCTTAGGTCTTCATCTCTTCCCAACCTCAGTTTTCAGGCTTCAGAACCTAGACCTTAAATCCAATCACAGTCCAGGAGTGAAAGTGTTGCAGAAATTAGAACTCCTTCTTCCCCATGGCCAGAAAACTTTTGGTTGCCATATTGTGCAACGTTCAGTGTAGGAGAAACCAGCATGGTACATTAGGCCACGCCCTGACATGAGGGGCTCCTTGGGCACAAAAACACATTGTGAAACTCAATGTAAGCCTTATGCTCAAGGAAGGCCTCTCAGTGTCTAGACCAAGAGCCCACAGATGGGGCTTGCCATGTTCTTACCTCCCAATGTTAACCAGAGTTCTGGTTGTCCAGTCGCCCCTCCCCAGGACTCTGCTGTGGAATCTATCTTTTGGTGGTCCACCTGAGGTAAAAAAAAAAAAAAAAAAAAAAAAAACAGAAAGGCCTCCTCCCTTCCCACAGAATGACTCCAAACTCTTGGGATTGGGTCAAATCTCCAGAAAGGGAGCCTCATCGATGGCCCATGAGGACACCCGGACATTCCATGGCAATCGGTGACACATATCCAGAAAAAAATAAGCATGAGCAAGCACCTCACTTTCGCCCTTTGTTCATATCCCGAAGAGTTCTCCTCACGGTCTATATATCGGGCCGGCCATACCTACAGACCCAAACCTAAGTGGAGTTTGTGTTTTCAGACTTTTGTCCAAATAGCCCTGGACCACACACGCTCCACACTTGGGTCCCTGGAGCCACACCTCAGGACTGTACTTCCCTTTCAAGAGAATTCTTCCCATTCCATTGGCCACAACCTTGCAAATTAGGAAAAACCTCCACAGTTACCGAGGCCATCCCAATAGTGTAGGCCGCCCAGGACAAACAGGTGTGATCTCAAACCAGCTGAGCAACTACCTCCACTCAGACAAAAGATGTCCCCAGAGAAGAATATTGAACCGGACAGGCCCCTAGGCCCTAATCAGATCCATTGCTTTGGTTTCCAGGCATCTCTCCTCAGAGGCCTCATTTCCAATACCAGCAAATGGTGGTTTCCTGAGGCACCAATAAGAACAAATCTCGTCTCCCCATGGAAAACATGCTCATTGGAGCTTTGTTATCACCTCTGGTTAGGAGAATCCTTCAGGGCCCTGGTGCCACTGCCCCATACCAAGGTCTCAATGGACTCAAACCAACATTAAGACCATCCTCAGGAAAGTCCATTTCAACTCATTTAAGACCATCCTCAGGAAAGTCCATTCCAACTCAGCCCCCTCTGATGCTACCCCAAGCCAGCAGATCAAACGTTTCTTGTTGCTAGGAGACAATTGGAATTGAGGCTCTCTGCCCAGGCATCCATACTTAGAACCCTGTTCTGAAAAAATACCTTAGGAGACGTCCTGGAGCAATACAACAAATCTTATTTGTCCCACAGAAGGAATCCTTGCGGTTTGGAGCATCTCACAACTCTAATAGAGGGAAAACCCCGATGGCCTCATAATGCCGCCCCCCTTTAATGAAGGGGCCAACATGGAAAGAAACTCCAACCTGAGCCAAAGTCTGATCCTCGACCTGACTTCAGACTCATGAGATCTCAATTCAGCTCTGCAGAGTGTGCCTGCCATGTCCATTCCCCGAAACCTAAGCCTAGCTTGTGTTCGCAGACTTCCGTCCTCACTCTCCTGGCCCACAAGCCCTCCATTTGGGAATTCCGAAGCCACAATGCAGCACTCTGCCTGCCCTCCAGAAGAAAAACTTTGCCCTATGCTGCTAATAAGAAACCCCAAATGATTATCTAATGCATGCCACTCGACTGTAAAGCAATTATACAGCCTAACCTGAATACGAATGCCCTGTCTGGCACAGCCTGAGACAAGCCATCCCAAACGACACCTAGACAGCTGGCTCCAACCTGGACACAAGGGAACCGCTATGGCTGTAGTTCGTCATCTCTTCCCAACCTCGGTTTTCAGGCTTCAGAACCGAGACCTTATCTCCAATCACTGCCCAGGGGTGAACATGATGCAGAAATTAGAATTCCTCCTTTCCCATGGCCAGAAACCTTGTGGTTGGCATGTTGTCCAACGTTCAATGTGGGAAAACCTGCATTGTCTGAAAGGCCATGCCAGCGCTTGAGGGCCGCCTAGGGCACAGACATGCATGGTGACCTGTAGCGTGAGTCCCGTATTAAAGTAACGCCTCTCAGTGGCTGGACCAAGATCCTGCATATGGGGCTTGTCATATCCATAGGCCCCCAGGCTTAACCAGAGAGTGAGTATTCCAGTTGTCAGTACCCACTGCTATGCTCCAGAATCCCTCTACTGGGGGGACACATGAACCAGAAAACAGGACTCTTCCCTTCCCACAGAATGACCCCAAACTCTTGGGGGCTGGACAAACTACCAGAGAGGGAGACTTCTACGACCCATGAGGCAACTCCTACATTAAACGGCCATTGTGGACAAAATATCCAGAGACAAAAGACTGAGCGACTGCCTCCCTCTCACCCTTCTTTCATATCCAGAGGAGCTCCCCTCACGGACTGTAGATCAGGCCTGCCATAACCTCGGCCCATACCTGACCTGAGTTTAGGTTTTTGGATGTCTGTCTGTACAGCCGTGGCCCACACCGCCTCCAGGCTTGGATCTCTGGAGCCACACCACAGAACTCTGCCTGCTCTCTCCTAAGAAACTGCCCGTTCCATTGGCCACAACTCTACAAAATAGTAGAAACCTCAAGGTCCCCAAGGACATCCCACTACCGCAAGCCGCACTGGACAAACTGGGGCATTATGACACCAGCTGAGCAACTCTTACCTCCATGCAGACACACAGACTGATATCCGCAGAGACAGAAGATTGAACCAGACAGGCCCCTAGGCCCTATTATGAACTCTTGCTTTGGTGTCCAGGTATCACTCCTCAGAGGCCTGGGTTCGAAGACCAGCATATGGGGCTATCCTGAGGCACCAGACAGAACACCTCTCATCTCCACATGGAAAGCTTCCTTGTTGGAGTTGTGTCAAACCCTTCGGGTTGGAGAATCCTGCAGAGTCCCTTAGCTACTGCCACATTCCAAGGTCTCCATGGCCACCGACCCACATTATGACTCATCTAAGGAAAGTCCATTTAAACTCAGCCTTCTGGGTAGCTCACCCAAGAGCCCACAGATTGAGCGTGCCTTGTCTCGACCAGGCAATGGGAAGGTGAGTTGGTGTTTCTCGGCATCCATGCTTAGGCCCCTGCTCTCGAGTCTTTCTGTATGGGGCATCCTGGAACCATCCAATAGTACTCGTCTGTCCTGAAGAAGGAAACTTTGAAGTTTGGAGCAGCTCACAACTCCCAGCGTAGGGAATCCTCCCTGGCCTCATGACGCCCCCACCCCCTTCAGGAAGGGGCCGTCATGGACACAAACTCCAGCTTGAGGCAACATCTGATACTCGCCCTGACCTCAGATGCAGGAGATCTCGATTCAGCCTCTGCACAGTGGGCCCAAACCTCGTGCTACCTTGTGTTTTCAGACTTCCTTCCTCACACTCCTCAATTCTTGGAATTCTGGAACCAAAATGCAGCCCTATGTTGGCCCCCCAGAAGAAAAACGTTGCTCTATGGGGATCTCCATAAACCCCAAATGAGGATCAACCTGCTCGGTTCTCGACCTCACCCCAATTGGATTGTTCGGGTTGTCCATTCATCCCTCCCCAGAGCTCTGCTTTGGAATCCCTCTTTTGGTGGGACACCTGAGGTAACAAAACTAAAAGGACTCCTCCCTTCCTTCAGATTGACCCCAAACAATTGGGATTGGACCAAATTCACAGAGAGGAAGTCTTGTCCATGGCCCATGAGGCCTCCCCGAGATTCCACAGCCATCGTTGACAACAAATCCAGAGACAAAAGTCTGAGCAAGCGCCTCACACTCGCTCTTTTGTCGTATCCTGAAGAGTTCTCCTCACGGTCTGTAGATCGGGCCTGCCATACCTACTTCCCAAACCTAAGCCGAGTTTGTGTTTTCAGACTTCTGTCCCCACATTCCTGGCCCACAGACCCTTCAGGCTGGGGCCCCTGGAGCCACGCATCAGGACTGTGCCTGTCCATACCACGGGAATTCTGCCCATTCCATTGTCCACAATCGTACAAATTAGGAAAAACCTCCAGAGTCCCAAAGGACACCCCAATAATGTAGGCCGCCCAGGACAAACAAGGTTCATCTGAAACCAGCTGAGCATCTACCTCTACTCAGCGTAGATGGATGTCCCAGAGAAGAAGATTGAATCAGACAGGCCCCTAGGCCTGAATCAGATTCATTGCTTTCGGTTACAGGTATCTCTCCTCAGAGGCCTGGTTTCCAATATTAGCATATGGGGATTTCATGAGGCAGCAATCAGAACAAATCTCTTCTCCACATGGGAAAATTATCCTTTGAAGATGTCTCAAAACCTCCAGTTAGGAGAATCCTTCAGGGCCTGTGTGCCACTGCCCCATTACAAGGTCTCCATGGACAGAAATCCACATTAGAACCCATCCGCAGGAAATTCCATTTCAACTCAGCTCCCTTGGCTGCTCCCCCAGAGCGAGCACACTGAGCCTGTCTTGACTAGGAGACAATTGGAATGTGAGGCGGGTTGCCCAACCATCCCTCCTTAGAGCACTGCTCTGGCGTCGTTCCGTATGGGATGTCCTGGAGCCATCCAACAGGTCTCAAATGTCCAGTAGAAGGAATCCTTGAGTTTTTGATCATCTCACAACTCCCAACCTGGGAAAATCTAGATGGCTTTGTGATGCCACCCCCCCCATTTATGAAGGGGAAATCATGGACAGGAACTCCAACCTAAGACAACGTCTGATCTTCACCCTGAATTCAGATGCACGAGATCTCGATGCAGCTCTGCAGAGTGTGCTTTCCTTGCCCTCGCCCTGAAACCTATGACTAGCTTGTGTTCTCAGACTTCCGTCCTCACACTCCTGGCCCACAAGCCCTCACATTTGGAAATTCGGGACACAAAATGAAGCATTATGCCTGCCTTCCAGAAGAAAAATTTTGACCTATGGAGTTTCTCACATAACCCAAATGAGGATAGACATACACGGCACTCGAATGTACCGAAATTAGATAGTCTAACCTGGCCACTAATACACTGTCTGATACAGAGTGAGCCCGGACCTCCTGAACAAAACCGAGACAGCTGACTGCACACTGAGAACATCACACACGCCATGGTCTTAGCTCGTTATCTCTTCCCAACCTAACATTTTGGCTTCAGAACTTAGACTTTAACTCCAAGACCTGAAAAGGATTGAATGTGATGCAGAAATCAAACTCCTCCTTACCCAAGGCAAGAAGCCTTGTGGTTGGAAAGTTGTCAAACGATCAGTGTAGGAGAAACCAGCATTAACCCTGAGGCTCCGCCCATTCTTGAGTGCGACGAGGGCATAAACACGTATTGTGACACTCAGCGTGAGTCCTGTCCTCTAGTACGTCCTCTCAATGGCTGGACCATTAGATGTCATAATGGGCTTGACATGTCCCTAGGCCCCAATTTTTAACCAGATTTCTGGTTGCCCAGTCGCCCCTCCCCAGGGCTTTACTCTGGAATCCTTCATTTGGTGGGACACCTGAGGTTAAAAAACAAAACAAAACAAAACAAAACAAAAAAAAAAAAAAACGGACTTCTTCCATCCGACAGAATTACCTCAAACTATTTGGACAAGGCCAAAACCCAGAGAATAAGACTCATCCATTTCCCATGAAGTCACCTGGAAATTTCACGACCATGAGTGACACGATATCCAGAGACAAAAACTCGAGCAAGAGCCTCACACTCGCCCTTTTTTCATATCCTGAAGAGTTCTCCTCAAGGTCTGTAGATCAGTCCTGCCATACCTATGACTCGAAACATAAGACGAGTTTGTGTTTTCAGACAACTGTCCAAAGAACCCTGGCCTCAACACCCTACAGGTTCAGGTCCCTGGAGCCAACCTGAGGACTCTACTTGCCCTCTCCAAGGGAATTCTGTGTGCCCATTCCAATGGCCACAACCCTACTAATAGGATAAACCTCCAAAGTCCCTGAGGCCATCCCAATAGTGGTGGCTTCCCAGGGAAAACAGTAGTAATCTGAGCCTATCTGAGAACCTACCTTCACTCAGACCCGTAGAATGATGTCCCCGGAGGTAAAAAGAAATGAACAGGTCCCTAGGCCCTAAATGGATCCATTGCTTTGGTTCCCAGGCATCTCTCCTCGGAGACCTGGATTTCAATACCAGCATATGGCTGTTTCTTGACTCACACATCAGTACAAATTTCATCTACACATGGGAAACTTGCACGTGGGAGCTGTGTCAAAGCCTCTGTTTAGGAGAACCCTTCAGGGCCCCAGTGCCACCGCTTCATTCCAAGGTCTCCATAGACACAAAAACACATTAGGACCCATCCACAGGAGAGTCCATTTCAACTGAGCGTATTCGGTTCCTCCGCGAGATCTAGCAGATCTAACTTGACTTGTTGCTAGGAGACAATTGGAATATGAGGTGGCCTACCCGCCATCCATCCTTAAAACCCTGCTCAGAACCGTTGGCCTGGAGCCAACCAACAGGTCTCCATTGTCCTGTAGAAGAATCTTTGCAATTGGGAGCTTCTCAGAACTCCCATCGTGAGAGAACCCCCATGGCCTCATCATCCCCCCCCCTTCATAAAGGGGCCATCAGGGACATAAGGTCCAACCTGCGCGATCGTCTGATCCTCACCCTGACTTCAGATGCACGAGATCTCGGTTCAGGTCTGTAGATTGTGCCTGCCATGTCCTCACCCAGAAACCTAAGCCTAGCTTGTGTCCTCAGACTTTTGTCCACAGACTACTGGCTCACAAACCCTCCAGTTTGGCAATCCAGAACAACAATGCAGCACTCTACCTGCCTTGCAGAAGAAATACATTGCCATCTGGGGCTACCTAGAAAACCCAAATGAAGATCAACCTGCACGACACTTGGATATACCCAAAATGTATAGGATGACCTGGGCAATAATGCCCTCTCTGAGAGCCTGAGCCTGGACATCCTAGGCCCACCCAGACAGCTGGCTATAAACTGAGAACATCAGACCCCCCATGGCCTTAGGTCGTTATCCCTTCCCAACCTCAGTTTTCAGGCTTCAGTACCTAGACCTTATCTCCAATCACGGCCCGGGATTGAAAATGATGCAGAAATCAGAACTCCTTCCCAATGGGACGAAAACTTGTGGTTGGCTTGTTCTCCAACGTTCAGTGTAGTGGAAACCAGTGTGTTCCTTGAGGCCCCGCCATTGCTCGCGGGCCAGATAGGTAGCTAACACACATTGAGACCCTCATCCTTAGCCCAGTCCTCAGGTAAGGCCTCTCAGTGGCTGGATGAAGAGACAGCATATTGGACTTGCCATGCCTCTAGGCCCCAATTTTTAACCATAGTTCGTGTTGTCCCTTCACTCTTCCCCAGGGCCCAGCTTTGGAATTCCTCTTTTGGTGGGACACCAGAGGTAACAAACTTGAAAGGAGTCCTCCCATACCACAGATTGACAAAAAACAATTGGGAATGGGCCAAATCCACAGAGAGCAATATTCGTCCATGGACCATGAGGCCTCCTCCATATTCCACGGCCATCGCTGATACAAAATCCAGAGACAAAAGCCTAAGCAAGCCCCTGAGACTCGCTCATTCCTCATATCCTGAAGAGTTCTTCAGATAAGAACCTATACGGCACTCGAATGCACCCAAAATATATAGTCTAATCTGGGCACTAATGCAGTGTCTGAGAACCTGAGCCCAGACCTCGACACCAACACCCAGACAGCTGAACGCACACTGAGCACATCAGACCCGCCATGGCCTTAGGTCATCGTCTCTTCCCTACCTCAGTTTTCAGGCTTCAGAAACTAGACCTTATCTCCAATCAAGGCCCAGGGGTGATTGTGATGCAGAAATCAGAACTCTACCTTACCCATGGCAAGAAACCTTGTGGTTGGCATGTTGTCCAATGTTCAGGGTACGAGAAACCAGCATTCACATTGAGACTCCGCCCATACTTGAGTGCGACGAGGGCATAAACACGCATTGTGACCCTCAGCGTGAGTCCTGTCCTCTAGTACGTCCTCTCAGTGGCTGGACCATTAGATGTCATAATGTGCTTGACATGTCCCTAGGCCCCAATTTTTGACCAGATTTCTGGTTGTCCAGTCGCCCCTACCCAGGGCTCTACTCTGGAATCCCTCATTTGGTGGGACACCTGAGGTTGAAAAACAAAACAAAAAAAAAAAAAAAACAAATCAACAACAACAGAAAAACGGACTTCTTCCATCCCACAAAATGACCCCAAACTCTGTGGACGGGGCCAACCCCCAGAAAGTAAGACTCGTCCATTTTCCATGAAGTCACCCGGAAATTTCACGACCATGAGTGACAGATATCCAGAGACAAAAACTTGAGCAAGAGCCTCACACTCGCCCTTTTTTCATATCCGAAGTGTTCTCCTCATGGTCTGTAGATCAGTCCTGCCATACCTATGACCCGAAACATAAGCGGAGTTTGTGTTTTCAGACAACTGTCCAAACAGCCCTGTCCTACACACCCTACAGTCTCGGATCCCTGGAGCCAAACTGGACGACTGTGCTTGCCCTCTCCAAGGGAAATGTATGTGCCCATTCCAATGGCCACAACCCTGCTAAGAGGATAAACCTCCAAAGTCCCTGAGGCCATCACAATATTTGTGGCTTCCCAGGACAAACAGGGGCAATCTGGGCCCATCTGAGCTCCTACCGGCACTCAGACCCGGAGACTGATGTCCCCAGAGGTAAAAAGGAACGAACAGGCCCCTAGGCACCTATCGGATCCATTGCTTTGGTTTCCAGGTATCTCTCCTCAGAGGCCTGGATTTCAATAACAGCATATGGCTGTTTCTTGATTCACCCATCAGAACAAATCTCATCTACACATGGGAAAATTGCAGGATGGAGCTGTGTGAAAGCCTTTCCTTAGGAGTACCCTTCAGGGCCCCAGTGCCACCGCTTCATTCCAAGGTCTCTATAGACACAAAATCATATTAGGTCACATCCACGGGAGAGTCCATTTCAACTCAGCCTCCTCGGTTGCTCCCCCAGATCCAGCAGATCTAACCTGTCTTGTTGCTTGGAGACAATTGGAATGCGAGGTAGGCTACCCAGCCATCCCTCCTTAGAACCCTGCTCGGAATCGTTGTCCTGGAGCCAACCAACAGGTCTCAATTTTCCTGCAGAAGAATCTTTGCAGTTGGGAGCTTCTCACAACTCCCATCGTGGGAAAAACCCCTTGGCCTCGTGATCCACCGCACCCTTCAAGAAGGGGCCATCAGGGACAGAATGTCCAACCTGAGCGATCGTCTGATCCTCGCCCTGACTTCAGATGCAAGAGATCTCGATTCAGGTCTCACCCAGAAACCTAGGCATAGCTTGGGATCTCAGACTTCCGTCCTCAGACTACTGGGCCACAAGCCCTCCAGTTTTGCAATCCAGAACTATAATGCAGCACTCTGCCTGCCCTCCAGAAGAAGAACATTGCCCCCTGGGGCTACACAGAAACCCTAAAAGAGGATCAACCTGCACGCCAATCGACTGTACCCCAAATATATAGACTGACCTGGGCACTAATGCCCTTTCTGCGACAGCCTGAGCCAGGACCTCCGGGCCCCACCCAGACAGCTGGCTGCACACGGAGCACATAGGACCAGCCATTACCTTAGGACGTTATCTCTTCCCAACCTCGCGTTTCTGGATTCACATCCTAGACCTTATCTCCAATCACTGCCCAGGTTTGAAAATGATGCAGAAATCAGAACTCCTTCCCAATGGCAATAACCTTGTGGTTGGCTTGTTGTCCAACGGACAGTGTAGTGGAAACCTGTTTGACCAATGAGGCCCCGCCATTGCTCGCGGGCCACATAGGTGGCAAACTCACATTGTGACCACAGCCTTAGCCCAGTCCTCAGGTAAGGCCTCTCAGTGGCTGGATGAAGAGACAGCATATTGGGCTTGCCATACCCATAGGCCCCAATTTTTAACCATATTTTGGGTTGTCCCTTCATTCTTCACCAGGGCTCTGATTTGGAATTCCTCTTTTGGTGGGACACCTGATGTAACAACCCTGAAAGGAGTACTCCATCCAACAGATCGACGAAAAACAATTGGGATCGGGCCAAATCCACAGAGAGCAAGATTCGTCCATGGCCATTGATGCCTCCTCGACATTCCACGGCCATCGCTGAAACAAAATCGAGAGACAAAAGTCTGAGCAAGCGTCTCAGACTCGCACTTTCTTCATATCCTGAAGATGTCTTCTCATGGTTTGTAGATCGGGCCTGCCATACCTACGTCCCCAAACATAAGCTGAGTTTGTGTTTTCAGACTTCTGTCCTCAAAGACCTGGGCAACACACCATCCAGGCTGGGGACCCTGGAGCCACACATTAGGACAGTGCCTACCCAATCCATGGGAATTCTGCCCATTCCATTGTCCAAATCGTACAAATTAGGAGAACCTTCCAAAGTCCCGGAGGCCATCCCAATAGTATAGGTCGCCCGGGACAAAAAAGTTCAGTCTGACACCAGCTGATCATCTACCTCCACTCATACCCAAGATGGATGTCCCCAGAGAAGAAGATTGAACCAGACAGGACCCTAGGCCAAAATCGGAATCATTGCTTTGGTTTACAGGCATCTCTCCTCAAATCCCTGGATTCCAGTACCAGCATTGGGGTTTCCTGAGGCACCCATCAGAACCAAACTTGTCTCCACAAGGAAACTTGTGCATGGGAGCTATGTCAAAAACGTGGGAGAATACTTCAGGGTCCCGGTGCCACCGCCCCATACCAAGGCCCTCATGGACACAAACACACATTAGACCCATCCTCAGGAAAGTCCATTTGAACTCAGCAACCCCGGTTGCTCCCGCAGAGCCATCACATCTAAACTGTCTTGTCGCTAGGAGACAATTGGAATGCGAGGCGGGCTTTCCAGGCATCCATCCTCGAACGTTGGTCTGGACTCATCCATATGGGATGTCCTGGAGCTGTCCAACAGGTCTCAATTGTCCCGCAGAAGGAATCCTTTGAGGGGGCATCCCACCACTCCCAACGTGGGAAAACCTCCACGCTCTCGAGAATCCGCTCGAGAAGGGGCCGTCATGAACAGAAAATCCAAGCGGAGCCAACGTCTGATCCACGCTCTGACTTCAGAAGCATGAGATATTGCTTTAGATCTTCAGGGGTTCATGCCGTGCCCTCGCTCTGAAACCCAAGTCTAGCTTGTGTTCTCAGACTTCCACCCTCACACTCCTGGCCCCGAAGCCCACAAGTTTGGCAATTCCGGACCATCATTGCAGCACTCTGCCTGCCCTCTTGAAAAAATATATTGCCTAATGAGCTGCCCAGGCACATTAAATGAGAATAAACCTACACGGAACTCGAATGTACCCAAATTATATAGTCTAACCTGGGCAGTAATGCACTGTATGACACAACCTGAGCCGGGACCTCCTGAGCAACACCCAGACAGCTGACCGCACACTGAGCACATCAGGCCCGCCATGGCCTTAGGTCATCATCTCTGCCCTACCTCAGTTTTCAGGCTTCAGAACCTAGACCTTATCTGCAATCACTGCCCAGGGGTGACTGTGATGCAGGAATCAGAACTCCTGCTTACCCAAGGCAAGAAACCTTGTGGTTGCCATGTTGTCCTACGTTCAGTGTAGCAGAAACCAGCATTCACCCTGAGGTCATGCCCATTCTTTGGTACGAAGAGGGCATAAACACGCATTGTGACCCTCAGCGTGAGTCCTGACCTCTAGTAAATCCTCTCAGTGGCTGGACCATTAGATGTCATAATGGGCTTGACATGTCCCTAGGCCCCAATTTTTAACCAGATTTCTGGTGGTTCAGTCGCCACTCCCCAGGGCTCTACTCTGGAATCCCTCATTTGGTGGGACACCTGAGGTTGAAAAACAAAACAAAACAAATCAACAACAACAGAACAACGGACTTCTTCCATCCCACAGAATGACCCCAAACTCTTTAGACGGGGCCAAACCCCCAGAGAGTAAGACTCGTCCATTTCCCATGAAGTCACCCGGAAATTTCACGACCATGAGTGACACGATATCCAGAGACAAAAACTTGAGCAAGAGCCTCACACTCGCCCATTTTTCATATCCCAATGTGTTCTCCTCATGGTCTGAAGATCAGTCCTGCCATACCTATGACCTGAAACATAAGCCGAGTTTGCGTTTTCAGACAACTGTCCCAACAGCTCTGGCCTACATACCCTACTGGTTCAGGCCCCTGAGGCCAAACCTGAAGACTGTGCTTGCCCTCTCCAAGGGTATTGTATGTGCCCATTCCAAAGGCCACAAACCTACTAAGAGTAAAAACCTCCAAAATTCCTGAGGCCATCCCAATAGCTGTGGCTTCCCAGGACAAACAGGGGCAATCTGAGCCCATCTGAGCACCTACCTGCACTCAGACCCGTAGACTGATATCCCCAGAGGTAATAAGGAACGAATAGGCCCCTAGACACCTATCGGATCCATTGCTTTGGTTTCGAGGCATCTCTCCTCAGGGGCCTGGATTTCAATAGCAGCATATGGCTGTTTCATGACTCACCATCAGAACAAATCTCATCTACACATGGGAAACTTGCACGATGGAGCTGTGTGAAAGCTTCTCTTTAAGAGAACCCTTCAGGGCCCCAGGCTTCATTTCAAGGTCTCCATAGACACAAAATCATATTAGGACACATCCACGGGAGAGTCCATTTCAACTCAGCCTCCTCGGTTGCTCCCCCAGATCCAGCAGATCTAACCTGTCTTGTTGCTGGGAATCAATTGGAATGCGAGGTGGGCTACACAGCCATCCATCCTTAGAACCCTGCTCGGAATCGTTGTCCTGGAGCCAACCAACAGGTTTCAATTTTCCTGCAGAAGAATCTTTGCAGTTGGGAGCTTCTCACAACTCCCATCATGGGAAAAACCCCTTGGTCTCGTGATCCACCCCCGCCCTTCAAGAAGGGGCCATCAGGGACAGAATGTCAAACCTGAGCGATCGTCTGATCCTCGCCCTGACTTCAGATGCACGAGATCTCGATTTAGTTCTGTAGATTGTGCCTGCCATATCCTAACCCAGAAACCTAGGCCTAGCTTGGTTTCTCAGACTTCAGTCCTCAGACTACTTGCCCACAAGCCCTCCAGTTTGGCAATCCAAAACTACAATGCAGAACTCTGCCTGCTCTCCAGAAGTAAAACATTGCCCTCTGGGGCTACCCAGAAACCCCAAATGAGGATCAACCTGCACGCCATTTGGCTGTACCCCAAATATATAGGCTGACCTGGGCACTAATGCCCTTTCTGACACAGCCTGAGCCTAGACCTCCTGGCCCCACCCAGACAGCTGGCCGCACACTGCTCACATCGGACCCGCCATAGCCTTAGTACGTCATTTCTTCTCAACCTGGGTTTTCAGGCTTCAGAACCTAGAACTTATCTCCAAGCACGGCCTGGGTTTGAAAATGATGCAGAAATCAGAACTCTTTCCCCATGGCAAGAAACCTTGTGGTGGCATGTTGTCCAATGTTCAGTGTACGAGAAACCAGCATTCAGCCTGAGGCCCCGCCCATTCTTGAGTGCGATGAGGGCATAAACACGCATTGTGACCCTCAGCGTGAGTCTTGTCCTCTAGTACGTCCTCTCAGTGGCTGGACCATTAGATGTCATAGTGGGCTTGACATGTCACTAGGCCCCAATTTTTAACCAGATTTCTTGTTGTCCAGTCGCCCATCCCCAGGGCTATACTCTGGAATCCCTCATTTGGTGGGACCCCTGAGGTTGAAAAACAAAACAAAACAAATAAACCACAACAGAACAAAAGACTTCTTCCATCCCACAGAATGACATCAAAATCTGTACGGTGCCAAAACCCCAGAGAGTAAGACTCGTCCATTTCCCATGAAGTCACCCGGAAATTTCACGACCATGAGGGCCACGAAATCCAGAGACAAACTCTTGAGGAAGAGCCTCACACTCGCCCTTTTTTCAGTCCCGAAGAGTTCTCCTCAGGGTCTGTAGATCAGTACTGCCATACCTATGACCCGAAACATAGCCGAGATTGTGTTTTCAGACAACTGTCCAAACAGCCCTGGCCTACACACCCTACAGGCTCATGCCCCTGGAGACAAACCTGACAACTGTGCTTGCCCTCTCCAAGGGAATTGTTTGTGCCCATTCCAAAGGCCACTGCCCTACTAATAGGATAAACCTCCAAAGTCCCTGAGGCCATCCCAAATATTGTGGCTTCCCAAGACAAACAAGAGCAATCTGGGCCCATCTGAGCACCTATCGGCTCTCAGACCCATAGACTGATGTCCCCAGAGGTAAAAAGTAATGAACAGGCCCCTAGGCACCTATCGGATCCATTGGTTTGTCTTCCAGGCATCTCTCCTCAGAGCCCGGATTTCAATAACAGCATATGGCTGTTTCTTGACTCACCCATCAGAACAAATCTCATCTACACATGGGAAACTTGCACGATGGAGCTGTGTGAAAGCCTCTCTTTAGGAGAACCCTTCAGGGCCCCAGTGCCACCGCTTCATTCCAAGGTCTCCATAGATATATTATCATATCAGGACACATCCACGGGAGAGTCCATTTCAACTCAGCCTCCTCGGTTGCTCCCCCAGATCCAGCAGATCTAACCTGTCTTGTTGCTTGGAGACAATTGGAATGCGAGGTGGGCTACCCAGCCATCCATCCTTAGAACCCTGCTCGGAATCGTTGTCCTGGAGCCTACCAACAGGTCTCAATTGCCCTGCAGAAGAATCTTTGCATTTGGATCTTCTCACAACTCCCATCGTGGGAAAACCCCCATGGCCTCGTGATCCACCACCCCTTCAAGAAAGGGCCATCAGGGACAGAATGTCCTACCTGAGCGATCGTATGATCCTAGCCCTGACTTCAGATGCACGAGACCTCAATTCAGGTCTGTAGATTGTGCCTGCCATATCCTCACCCAGACACCTAGGCCTAGCTTGGGTTCTCAGACTTCCGTCCTCAGACTGCTGGCCCACAAGCCCTCCAGTTTGGCAATCCAGAACTACATGCAGGACTCTGCCTGCCCTCCAGAAGCAAAACATTGCCTTCTGGTGCTACCCAGAAACCACAAAAGAGGATCAACCTGCACGCCATTTTGCTGTACCCCAAATATAAGGGCTGTCCAGGGCACTAATGCCCTTTCTGACACAGCCTGAGCCTTGACCTCCTGGCTCCACCCAGACAGCTGGCTACACACTGAGCACATGGGACCCGCCATGGCCTTTGGTCGTCATCTCTCCTCAACCTCGGTTTTCAGGCTTAGGAACCTAGACCTTATCTCCAATCACTGCCCTAGTTTGAAAATGATGCAGAAATCAGAACTCTTTCCCCATGGCAAGTAACCTTGTGGTTGGCATGTTGTCCAAAGTTCAGTGTAGTTGAAACCAGTGAGGCCCATGAGGCCCCGCCCATGCTTGCGTGCCACATTGGTCACAAACACACAGTGTGACCCTCAGCCTGAGCCCAGTCCTCAGGTAAGGCCTCTCAGGAATGGATGGAGAGACAGCATAATGGGCTTGCCATGCCCCTAGGCCCCAGTTTTTAACCGTAGTTCGGGTTGTCCCTTCACTCTTCCCCAGGGCTCTGCTTGGGAATTCCTCTTTGGTGGGACCCCTAGGCAACAAACCTGAAAGGAGTCCTCCCATCCCACAATTGACGAAAAACAATTGGGATCGGGCCAAATCCACAGAGAGCAAGATTCGTCCATGGCCCTGGGGTCCACCCAAACATTCCACGGCCATCGCTGATACAAAATCCAGAGACAAAAGCCTGAGCACGCGCCTCAGACTCGCTCATTCTTCATATCCTGAAGAGTTCTTTAGATAAGAACCTACAAGGCACTCTAAGGCACTCAAAATATATAGTCTAACCTGCGCACTAATGCACTGTCTGAAAACCTGAGCCCGGACCTCGTGACCAACACCCAGACAGCTGACCGCACACTGAGCACATCAGACCCGCCATGTCCTTAGGTCATCATCTCTTCCCTACCTCAGTTTTCAGGCTTCAGAACCTAGACCTTATCTCCAATCACTGCCCATGGGTGACTGTGATGCAGAAATCAGAACTCTTCCTTACCCATGGCAAGAAACCTTGTGTTTGGCATCTTGTCCAACGTTCAGTGTAGGAGAAACCAGCATTAACCCTGAGGCCCCGCCCATTCTTGAGTGCGACGAGGGCATATACACGCATTGTGACCCTCAGCGTGAGTCCTGTCCTCTAGTATGTCCTCTCAGTGGCGAGAGCATTAGATGTCATAATGGGCTTGACATGTCCCTAGGCCCCAATTTTTAACCAGATTTCTGGTTGTCCAGTCGTCCAACCCCACGGCTCTTCTCTGGAATACCTCAGTTGGAGGGGCACCTGAGGTTGAAAAACAAAACAAAACAAATCAACAACAACAGAACAACGGACTTCTTCCATCCCACAGAAGGAACCCAAACTCTTTGGACGGGGCCAAAACGCAGAGAGTAAGACTCGTCCATTTCCCATGAAGTCACCCGGAAATTTCACGACCATGAGTGACACGATATCTAGAGACAAAAACTTGAGCAAGAGCCTCACACTCGCCCTTTTTTCATATCCCGAAGAGTTCTCCTCATGGTCTGTAGATCAGTCCTGCTATACCTATGACCTGAAACATAAGCCGAGTATGTGTTTTCAGACAACTGTCCAAACAGCCCTGGCCTACACACCCTACAGGCTCAGGCCCCTGGAGCCAAACATGAAGACTGGGCTTGCCCTCTCCAAGGGAATTGGATGTGCCCATTCCAATGGCCACAACCCTACTAATAGTATAAAACTCCAAAGTCCCTGAGGCCATCCCAATATTTGTGGCATCCCAGGACAAACAGGGGCAATCTGGGCCCATCTGAGCACCTACCTGCACTCAGACCCGTAGACTGATGTCCCCAGAGGTAAAAAGGAACGAACTGGCCCATAGGCACCTATCGGATCCATTGCTTTGGTTTCCAGGCATCTCTCCTTAGAGATCCTTAGAACCTTTAGAATCCTGCACTTTCGTCGTTCCTTATGGGACATCCTTGAGCCATCCAACAGGTCTCGACTGTCCCACAGGAGTCCTTGTGCATGGACCACCTCACAACTCATATCATGGAAAGCTTCCAAGGTCACATGATGCCCCCAATCTTCATGAAGGCAGATCTTGGAAAGAAACTCCAACCTGAGCCAACGGCTGATCTTCTCCTTGACTTCAGATGCACGAGATCTTGATTAAGCTCTTCAGAGTGCACCTGCTGTGCCCTCACCCCAAAACCTAAGCATAGCTAGTGTTCTCAGACTTCCGTCCTCACTCTCCTGGACCACACGCCCTCCATTTTGGGATTTCCGATGACACAGTGCTGCACTCTGCCTGCCCTCTAGAAGAAAAACGTTGCCCTATGGGTCTACCCAGAAACCTCAAGTGAGGATAAACCTGCATGCCACTCAACTGTACACCAATTATATAGTCTAGCCTGTGCACTAATGCCCTGTCTGACACAACCTGAGGCCTGAAATCCCAACCGACACCCAGACAGCTTGCCGTACACTGAGAACATCTGAACCGCCATGGCCATAGGTTGCCATCTCTTTCCAACCAGGTTTTCAGGCTACAGAAACCTAGAACTTATCTCTACTCGTTTCCCATGGGTGAACGTGATGCAGAATCATAACTCCTCCTTCCCTCTCGCCAGAATCTTGTGGTTGGCATCTTATCCAAAGTTCAGTGTAGGACCCCTGTGGGGCCTACAGGAGTAGTAGTAGGGTCCCTGAGGGTAGTGTAGGGTCCCCGAGGCTCTGACCATGCTTAAGAGCTGCGGTGGGCACAAACACACATTGGGACCCTCAGTTTGAGCCCTGTCCTCAAGGAAAGCCTCTCAGTGGCAGGACCATGAGCCCACATATGGGGCCTGCCATGCCCCAAGTCACCCAATCTTAACCAGAGGTAGAGACATCTAGTCACCCCTACTCAGGGCTCTGCTCTGGAATCCCTCTTTGGTGGGACATTTGAGGTAAGTAAACACAGAAAGGATTCCTCCCACCCACAGAATGTCCCCAATCACTTGGGATCAGGCCATCCCCAGAGAGAAAGACTCCTCCATGGCCCATGAGGCTAGCCCGACATTCCACGGCCACTATTGACACAAAATCCAGAGACATAAGCCTCACCCTTAGGTCATAGCCCAAAAAATTCTCCTCATAGTCTGTAGATCGGGCCTGCCATACCTACGTCCCCAGACCATGTTTTCAGACTTCTATCCTGACATCCCTGTCCCACACACCCTCCATGCTGAGGCCCCTGGAGCCACACCTCAGGACTGTGCCTGCCCTCTCCAAGGAAATTCTTCCCATTCCATTGGCCACAACCCTACAGATTAGGAGAAACCTCCAAAGTCCCAGAGGCCATTCCAATAGTGTAGGCCGCCCAGTACAAAGAGGGGTGATCTGTCACAAGCTGAGCAACGACCTCAACTCACCCGTAGACAGATATCCCAAGAGAAAGGTATTAAACTGGACAGGCCCCTAGAACGTAATTGATTCCATTGCTTTTGTTTCTAAGCATCTCTCCTCAGAGGCCTGTTTTCCAATACCAGCATATGTGGGATTCCAGAGATACCAATCAACAAAAAACTTGAGCAAGAGCCTCACACTCCCCCTTTTTTCATATACGGAAGAGTTCTCCTCATGGTCTGTAGATCAGTCCTGCCATACCTATGACCCGAAACATAAGCCGAGATTTTTTTTCAGACAACTGTCCAAACAGCCCTGGCCTGCACACCCTACAGGCTCAGGCCCCTGGAGCCAAACCTGATGACTGTGTTTGCCCTCTCCAAGGGAATTGTATCTGCCCATTCCAATGGCCACAACCTTACTAAGAGTATAAACCTCCAAAGTCCCTGAGGCCATCCCAATATTTGTGGCTTCCCAGGACAAATGGGGCAATCTGGGCCCATATGAGCACCTACCGGCACTCAGACCCGTAGACTGATATCCCCAGAAGTAAAAAGGAACGAACAGGCTCCTAGGCACCTATCGGATCCATTGGTTTGGTTTCCAGGCATCTCTACTCAGAGGCCTGGAATTCAATAACAGCATATGGCTTTCTTGATTCACCCATCAGAACAAGTCTCATCCACATATGGGAAACTAGCACGATGGAGCTATGTGAAAGCCTCTCTTTAGGAGAACCCTTCAGGGCCCCAGTGCCACCGCTTCATTCCAAGGTCTCCATAGACACAAAATCATATTAGGACACATCCACGGGAGAGTCCATTTCAACTCAGCCTCCTCGGTGGCTCCCCCAGATCGAGCAGATCTAACCTGTCTTGTTGCTTGGAGACAATTGGAATGCGAGGTGGGCTACACAGCCATCCATCCTTAGAAACCTGCTCGGAATCGTTGTCGTGGAGCCAACCAACAGAACTCAACTGTCCTGCAAAAGAATCTTTGCATTTGGGAGCTTCTCACAACTCCCATCGTGGGAAAACCCCCATGGCCTGTATCCACACCCCTTTCAAGAAGGGGCCATCAGGGACAGAATGTCCAACCTGAGCGATCGTCTGATCCTCGCCCTGACTTCAGATGCACGAGATCTAGATTCAGGTCTGTAGACTGTGCCTGCCATATCCTCACCCAGAAACCGAGGCTTAGCTTGGGTTCTAAGACCTCAGTCCTCAGACTCCTGGCCCAGAATCCCTCCAGTTTGGCAATCCAGAACTACAATACAGCACACTGCCTGCCCTCCAGAAGAAAAACATTGCCCTCTGGGGCTACCCAGAAACCCCTAATGAGGATCAACAGGGCACACCATTCAGCTGTACCCCATATATATAGGCTGACATGGGCACTAATGCCCTTTCTGACACAGCCTGATCCTAGACCTCCTGGCCCCACCCACACAGCTGGCCGCACACTGAGCACAAGAGAACCGCCATGGCCTTAGGTCGTCATCTTTCTCAACCTCGGTTTTCAGTCTTCAGAACCTAGACCTTATCTCCAATCACGGCCCGGGTTTGAAAATGATGCAGAAATCAGAAATCTTTCCCCATGGCAAGAAACCTAGAAACCAGCATTCACCCTGAGGCCCCGCCCATTCTTGAGTGCGACGAGGGCATAAACACGCATTGTGACCCTAAGCGTGAGTCCGGTCTTCTAGCACGTCCTCTCAGTGACTGGATCATTAGATGTCATAATGGGCTTGACATGTCCGTAGGTTCCAATTTTTAACCAGATTTCTGGTTGTCCAGTCGCCCCTCCCCAGGGCATACACTGGAATCCCTCATTTGGTGGGACACCTGAGGTTGAAAAACAGAACAAAACAAATCAACAACAACAGAACACGGACTTCTTCCATCCCACAGAATGACCCCAAACACTTTGGACGGGGCCAAACACCCAGAGAGTAAGACTCGTCCATTTCCCATGAAGTCACCTTGAAATTTCACGACCATGAGTGACACGATATCCAGAGACAAAAACTGGAGAAAGAGCCTCACACTCGCCCTTTTTTCATATCCCGAAGAGTTCTCCTCATGGTCTGTAGATCAGTCCTGCCATACCTATGACCCGAAACATAAGCCGAGTTTGTGTTTTCAGACAACTGTCCAAAGCGTTGGCCTACACATCCTACAGGCTCAGGCCCCTGGAGCCAAACATGTCGACTGTGCTTGACCTCTCCAAGGGAAATGTGTGTGCCCATTCCAATGGCCACAACCCTACTAATAGGATAAACCTCCAAAATTCCTGATGCCATCCAAATATTTGTGGCTTACCAGGACAAACAGGGGCATTCTGGGCCAATCTGAGCACCTACCGGCACTCAGACCCGAAGACGGATGTCCCAAGAGGTAAAAAGGAACGAACAGGCCCCTAGGCACCTATCGGATCCATTGCTTTTGTTTCCAGGCATCTCTCCTCAAAGGCCTGGATTTCAATAACAGCATATGGCTGTTTCTTGTCTCACACATCAGAACAAATCTCATCTACACATGGGGAACTTGCACGATGGAGCTGTGTGAAAACCTCTCTTTAGGAGAACCCTTCAGGGCCCCAGTGCCACCTCTTCATTCCAAGGTCTCCATATTCACAAAATCATATTAGGACACATCCACGGGAGAGTCCATTTCAACTCAGCCTCCTCGGCTACTCCCCCAGATCCAGCAGATCTAACCTGTCTTGTTGCTTGGAGACAATTGGAATGCGATGTGGGCTACACAGCCATCCATCCTTAGAACCCTGCTCGGAATCGCTGTACTGGAGCCAACCAAAAGGTCTCTATTGTCCTGCAGAAGAATCTTTGCAGTTGGGAGCTTCTCACAACTCCCATCGTGGGAAAACCCCCATGGCCTCGTGATCCACCCCCCCTTCAAGAGGGGGCCATCAGGGTCAGAATGTCCAACCTGAGCGATCTTCTGATCCTCGCCCTGACTTCAGATGCACGAAATTTCGATTCATGTTTGTAGATTGAGGCTGCCATATCTTTACTCAGAAACCTAGGCCTAGCTTGGGTTCTCAGACTTCCGTCCTCAGACAACTGGCCCACAAGCCCCCCAGTTTGGCAATCCAGAACTACAATGCAGCACACTGCCTGCACTCCAGAAGAAAAACATTGCCTTCTGGGGCTACACAGAAACCCCAAAATAGGATCAACGGGGCACGCCATTCGGCTGTACCCCAAATATATAGGCTGACCTGGGCACTAAGGCCTTTCTGACACAGCCTGAGCCTGAACCTCCTGGCCCCACCCAGACAGCTGGCCGCACACTGAACACATCGGACCCGCCATGGCCTTAGGTCGTCATCTCTTCTCAACCTGGTTTTCAGGCTTCAGAACCTAGACCTTATCTCCAAACACGGCCCGAGTTTGAAAATGATGCAGAATTCAGAACTCTTTCTCCATGGCAAGAAACCTTGTGGTTGGCATGTTGTCCAAGGTTCAGTGTACTTGAAACCTGTGTGGCCCATGAGGCCCCGCCTATGCTTGCGGGCCACATAGGTCACAAACACACATTGTGACCCTCAGCCTGAGCCCAGTCCTCAGGTAATGCCTCTCAGTGGATGGATGGAGAGACAGCATATTGGGCTTGCTATGCCCCTAGGCCCCAATTTTTTACCATAGTTCGGGTTGTCCCTTCACTCTTCCCCAGGGCTCTGCTTTGGAATTCCTATTTTGGTGAGACCCCTGAGGTAACAAACCTGAAAGGAGTCCTCCCATCGCACAGATTGACGAAAAACAATTCGGATCGGCCCAAATCCACAGAGAGCAAGATTCGTCCATGGCCATGAGACCTCCCCAATATTCCACGGCCATCACTGATACAAAATCCAGAGACAAAAGCCTGAGCACGCGCCTCAAACTCGACCATTCTTCATATCCTGAAGAGTTCTTCAGATAAGAACCTACACGGCCCTCGAATGCACCCAAAATATATAGTCTAACCTGGACACTAATGCACTGTCTGACAACCGGAGCCCGGACCTCATGACCAACTCCCAGACAGCTGACCTCACACTGAGCTCATGAGACCAGATAGGCCTTAGGTCATCATCTCTTCCCTACCTCAGTTTTCAGGCTTCAGAACCTAGACCTTATCTCCAATCACTGCCCAGGGGTGACTGTGATGCAGAAATCAGAACTCTTCCGTACCCATGGCAAGAAACCTTGTGGTTGGCATGTTGTCCAACGTTCAGTGTTGGAGAAACCAGCATTCACCAAGAGGCCCCGCCCATTCTTGAGTGCGACGAGGGCATAAACACGCATTGTGACCCTCAGCGTGAGTCCTGTCCTCTAGTACGTCCTCTCAGTGGCTGGACCATTAGATGTCATAATGGGCTTGACATGTCCCTAGGCCCCAATTTTTAACCAGATTTCTGGTTGTCCAGTCGCCCCTCCCCAGGGCTCTACTCTGGAATCCCTCATTTTGTGGGACACCTGAGGTTGAAAAACAAAACAAAAAAATCATCAACAACAGAACAACGGACTTCTTCCATCCCACAGAATGACCCCAAACTCTTTGGACGGGGCCAAACCCCCAGAGAGTAAGACTCGTCCATTCATGCTGAATGATGGTTTCTCGTACACTGAACATTGGACAACATGCCAACCACAAGGTTTCTTGCCATGGGGAAAGTGTTCTGATTTCTGCATCATTTTCATACCCGGGCCGTGATTGGAGATAAGGTCTAGGTTATGAAGCCTGAAAACCCAGGTTGAGAAGAGATGACGTCTAAGGCCATGGCGGGTCCGATGTGAGCAGTGTGCGGCCAGCTGTCTGGGTGGGGCCAGGAGGTCTAGGCTCAGGCTGTGTCAGAAAGGGCATTAGTGCCCAGGTCAGCCTATATATTTGGGGTACAGCTGAATGGCGTGCAGGTTGATCCTCATTTGGGGTTTCTGGGTAGCCCCAGAGGGCAATGTTTTTCTTCTGGAGGGCAGGCAGAGTGCTGCATTGTAGTCTAGATTGCCAAACTGGAGGGCTTGTGGGCCAGTATTCTGAGGACGGAATCTGAGAATCCATGCTAGGCCTAGCTATCTGAGTGAGGATATGGCAGGCACAATGTACAGACCTGAATCGAGATCTCGTGCATCTGAAGACAGGGCGAGGATCAGACGATCGCTCAGGTTGGATATTCTGGCCCTGATGGCCCCTTCCTGAAGGGAGGGTGGATCACGAGGCCATGGGCGTTTTCCCAAGATGGGAGTTGTAAGAAGCTCCCAACTGCAAAGATTCTTCTGCAGGACAATTGAGACCTGTTGGGTGGCTCCAGGACAACGATTCCGAACAGGGTTCTAAGGATGGATGGCTGGTTAGCCCACCACTCATTACAATTGTCTCCACGCAACAAGACAGGTTAGATCTACTGGATCTGGGGGAGCAACCCAGGAGGCTGATTTGAAATGGACTCTCCCGTGGATGTGTCCTAATATGATTTTGCATCTATGTAGACCTTGGAATGAAGCCGTTGCACTGGGGCCCTGAAGGGTTCTCCTAAAGAGAGGCTTTCACACAGCTCCATCCTGCAAGTTTCCCATGTGTAGATGAGATTTGTTCTGATGGGTGAGTCAAGAAACACCCATATGCTGTTCTGATTGGGTGCATTCCAGTGTCGTGTAGCTTCTTATCTTAAGAACTCTTCAGGATATGAAGAATGAGCGAGTCTGAGGCGTGTGCTCAGGCTTTTGTCTCTGGATTTTGTATCAACGAAGGCCGTGGAATGTTGGGGAGGCCTCAAGGGTCATGGAAGAATCTTTTCTCTGTGGATTAGGCCCAATTCCAATTGTTTTTAGTCAATCTGTGGGATGGGAGTACTCCTTTCATGTTTTTTACCTTAGGTGTGCCACCAAAAGAGGAATTCCAAAGCAGAGCCCTGGGTAAGAGTGAAGGGACAACCTGAACTATGGTTAAAAATTGGGGCCTAGGGGCATGGCAAGCCCAATATGCTGTCAATCCATCAAGCCACTGTAGGCCTTATCTGAGGATGTGCTCAGGCTGAGGGTCACATTGTGTGTTTGTGACCAATGTGGCCCGCAAGCATGGGCGGGGCCTCATGGGCGACACTGGTTTCAAGTACACTGAACCTAGGACAACATGCCAACCACCATGTTTCTTGCCATGGGGAAAAATTACTGATTTCTGCATCATTTTCAAACCCGGGCAGTGATTGGAGATAAGGTCTAAGTTCTGAAGCCCGAAAACCGAGGTTGAGAAGAAATGACGTCCTAAGCCATGGCGGGTCCGATGTGCTCAGTGTGCGTCCAGCTGTCTGGGTGGGGCCATGAGGTCCAGGCTCAGGCTGTGTCAGAAAGGGCATTAGTGCCCAGGTCAGCCTATATATTTGGGGTACAGCCGAATGCCGTGCAGGTTGATCCTCATTGGGGGTTTCTGGGTAGCCCCAGAGGGCAATGTTTTTCCTCTGGAGGGCAGGCAGAGTGCTGCATTGTAGTTCTATATTTCGAAACTTGAGAGCTTCTGGGCCAGTATTCTGTGGACGGAAGTCTGAGAACACAAGCTAGGCCTAGCTATCTGAGTGAGGATATGGCAGGCACAATCTACAGACCTGAATCGAGATCTCGTGCATCTGAAGACAGGGCGAGGATCAGATGATCGCTCAGGTTAGACATTCTCTTCCTGATGGCCCCTTCTTGAAGGGGGGGTGAATCACGAGGCCATGGGGGTTTTCCCACGATGGGAGTTGTGAGAAGCTCCCAACTGCAAAGATTATTCTGCAGGACAATTGTGACCTGTTGGTTGGCTCCAGGACAAAGATTCCCAGCAGGGTTCTAAGGATGGATGTCTGGGTAGCCCACCTCGCATTCCAGTTGTCTCCAAGCAACAAGACAGGTTAGATCTGCTGGATCTGGGGGAACAACCGAGGAGGCTGAGTTGAAATGGACTCCTCCGTGGATGTGTCTAAGTATGATTTTGTGTCTAGGGAGACTTTGTAATGAAGCAGTGGCACTGGGGCCTTGAAGGGTCCCCCTAATGAGAGGGTTTCTCACAGCACCAGCGTGCAAATTCCCATGTGTAGATGAGATTTTTTCTGTTTGGTGAGTCAAGAAAAAGCCATATGCTGTTATTGAAATCCAAGCCTCTGAGGAGAGATGCCTGGGCCAAACCAATGAATCCGATAGGTGCCTAGGCGCCTGTTCGTTCCTTTTTACCTCTGGGGACATCAGTCTACCTGTCTGAGTGCCGGTAGGTGCTCAGATGAGCCCAGATTGCCCATGTTTGTCTTGGGAAGCCAAAATATTGGGATGGCCTCAGGGACTTTGGAGGTTTATCCTATTAGTAGGGTTGTGGCCATTGGAATGGGCACACACAATTCCCTTGGAGAGGGCAAGCACAGTCGTCAGTTTTGGCTCCAGGGGCCTGAGCCTGTAGCGTGTGTAGGCCAGGGCTGTTTGGACAGTTGTCTGAAAACACAAACTCGGCTTATGTTTCGGGTCATAGGTATGGCAGGACTGATCTACAGACCATGAGGAGAACTCTTCGGGAAACGAAAAAAGGGCGAGTGTGAGGCTCTTGCTCAAGGTTTTGTCTCTGGATATCGTGTCACTCATGGTCGTGAAATTTCCGGATGACTTCATGGGAAATGGACGAGTTTTACTCTCTGGGGGTTTGGCCCCGTCCAAAGAGTTTGGGTTCAATCTGTGGGATGGAAGAAGTCCGTTGTTCTGTTGTGGTTGATTTGTTTTGTTTTGTTTTTCAACCTCAGGTGTCCCACCAAATGAGGGATTCCAGAGTAGAGCCCTGGGGAGTTGTGACTGGACAACCAGAAATCTGGTAAAAAATTGGGGCCTAGGGACATGTCAAGCCCATTATGACATCTAATTGTCCAGCCACTGAGAGGATTTACTAGAGGTCAGGAATCACGCTGAGGGTCACAATGCTTGTTTATGCCCTCATTGCACTTAAGAATGGGCATGACCTCAGGGTGAATACTGGTTTCTCCTACATTGAACGTAGGACAACATGCCAACCACAAGGTTTCTTGCCATGGGTAAGGAAGAGTTCTGATTTCTGCATCACAGTCACCCCTGGGCAGTTATTGGAGATAAGGTCTAGGTTCTGAAGCCTGAAAACTGAGGTAGGGCAGAGACGATGACCTAAGGCCAAGGCGGGTCTCATGTCCTCAGTGTGCGGTCTGCTGTCTGGGTGTTGCTCAGGAGGTCCCTGCTCAGGTTGTGTCACACAGTCCATTACTGCCCAGGTTAGACTATATAATTTGGGTACTTTCGAGTACCGTGTCGGTATATTCTCATTTAATGTCCCGGACAGCTCATTAGGCAATATATTTTTTCTAGAGGGCAGGCAGAGTGCTGAAATGATGATCCGGAATTGCCAAACTTGTGGGCTTCGGGGCCAGGAGTGTGAGGATGGAAGTCTGTGAACACAAGCTAGACTTGGTTTCAGGGCGAGGGCACGGCAGGTACCCCCTGAAGATCTGAAGCAATATCTCATGTTTCTGAAGTCAGAGCGAGGATCAGACGTTGGCTCAGCTTGAATTTTCTGTTCATGACGGCCCCTTCATGAAGGGAGCGGATTCTCGAGAGCGTGGACTTTTTCCCACGTTGGGAGTGGTGGGATGCCCCCTCCAAGGATTCCTTCTGCGGGACAATTGAGACCTGTTGGACAGCTCCAGGACATCCCATATGGATGAGTCCAGACCAACGTTCGAGGATGGATGCCTGGGAAGCCCGCCTCACATTCCAATTGTCTCCTAGCGAAAAGAGAGTTTAGATCTGATGGCTCTGCGGGTGCAACCGGGGTGGCTGAGTTGAAATGGACTTTCCTGAGGATGGGTATAATGTGTGCGTGTGTCCATGACGGCCTTTAAATGGGGCGGTGGCACCGGGACCCTGAAGTATTCTCCTCAGCTTTTGACGTAGCTCCCATGCACACGTTTCCTTATGGAGACGAGGTTTGTTCTGATGGGTGCCTCAGGAAAACCCCAATGCTGGTATTGAAAACTAGTGTTTTGAGGAGACATGCCTGTAAACCAAAGCAATGGATCTGATTTTGGCCTAGGGTCCTGTCTGGTTCAATCTTCTTCTCTGGGGACATCCTTCTAGGGTATGAGTGGAGGTAGATGCACAGCTGGTTCAGACTGACCTTTTTTGTCCCAGGCGACCTATACTATTGGGATGGCCTCAGGGACTTTGGAGGGTTCTCCTCATATGTACGATTTTGGACAATGGAATGGGCAGAATTCCCATGGATTGGGTAGGCACAGTCCTAATGTGTGGCTCCAGGGTCCCCAGCCTGGATGGTGTGTGGCCCAGGACTTTGAGGACAGAAGTCTGAAAACACAAACTCAGCTTATGTTTGGGGACGAAGGTATGGCAGGCCCGATCTACAAACCATGAGAAGACATCTTCAGGATATGAGGAAATGCGAGTCTGAGGCGCTTGCTCAGACTTTTGTCTCTGGATTTTGTTTCAGTGATGGCAGTGGAATGTCGAGGAGGCCTCATGGGCCATGGACGAATCTTGCTCTCTGTGGATTTGGGCCGATCCCAATTGTTTTTCGTCAATCTGTTGGATGGAAGACTCCTTTCAGGGATGTTACCTCAGGTGTCCAACCAAAAGAGGAATTCCAAAGCAGAGCCCTGGGGAAGAGTGAAGGGACAACACGAACTATGGTTAAAAATTGGGGCCTATTGGCATGGCAAGCCCAATATGCTGTCTCTTCATCCAGCCACTGAGAGGCCTTACCTGAGGACTGGGCTAAGGCTGTGGGTCACAATGTGTGTTTGCCACCTATGTGGCCCGGGAGCAATGGCGGGTCCTCATCGGACAAACAGGTTTCCACTGCACTGAACGTTGGACAACAAGACAACCACAAGGTTCTTGCCATTGGGAAGGAGTTCTGATTTCTGCATCATTTTGAAACCTGGGGAGGGATTGGAGAACAGGTCTAGGATCTGAATCCTGAAAACCGAGGTTAGGAAGAGATATCGACCTAAGGCAATGGCTGGTCCTATGTGCTCAGTGAGCGGCAAGCTATCTGGGTGGCGCCAGGAGGTCCAGGCTCAGGCTCTGTCAGAAACTGCATTATTGCCCAGGTCAGCCTATATATTTTGGGTACAGCCAAGAGGGGTGCAGGTTGATCTTCATTTGGGGTTTCTGGGTGGCCCCAGAGGGCAATGTATTTCCTCTGCAGGGCAGGTAGAATGCTGCATTGTAGTTCTGGATTGCCAAACTGAAGGGCTTGTGAGCCAGTAGTCTGTGTACAGAAGTCTGAGGACACAAGCTAGGCTTAAATTTCTGGGTGAGGACATGGCAGACACAAAATACAGACCTGAATCGAGATCTCATGCATCTGAAGTCAGGTTGAGGATCAGACTATTTCTCCGGTTGGACCTTAGGTCCCTGATGCCCCATTCATGAAGGGGGGGTATCACGAGGCCATGGGGGTTTCTCACGATGGGAGTAGTGAGAAGATCCCAATTGCAATGATTCTTCTGCAGGAAAATTGAGACCTGTTGGTTGGCTCCAGGCCAATGATTCTGAGTAGGGTTCTAAGGATGGATGGCGGGGTAGACCACCTCGCATTCCAATTGTCTCCTAGAAACAAGACAAGTTAAATCTGCTGGATCTCGCGGAGCAACCGAATATGCTGAGTTGAATTGGACTCTCCCGTTCATGTGTCCTAATATGATTTTGTGTCTATGGAGATCTTGGAATTAAGCGGTGGCACTGGGGCCCTGAAAGTTTCTCCTAAAAAGAGGCATTGACACACCTCCCAAGTGCAAGTTTCCCATGTGTAGATGAGTTTTGTTCTGATGGGTGAGTCAAGAAACAGCCAATGCTGGTACTGAACTCCAGGCCTTTGAGGAAGATGCCTGGAAACCAAAGCAATGGATCCGATTAGGGCCTAGGGGCCTGTTCGTTCCTTTTAACCTCTGGGGATATCAGTCTACGAATCTGAGTGCAGGTAGGTTCTCAGATGGGCTCAGATTGCTCCTGTTTGTCCGGGGAATCCACCACTATTGGGATGGCCTCAGGGATTTTGGAGGTGTATCCTATAAGTAGGGTTGTGTCCATTGGAATGGGCACACAGAATTCCCTTGGAGAGGGCAAGTACAGTCCTCAGGTTGGCTCCAGGGGCCTGAGCCTGTTGGGTGTGTAGGCCTGGGCTGTTTGGACAGTTGTCCTAAAGCACAAACTCGGATTATGTTTCGGGTCATATGTATGGCAGGACTGATCTACAGACCATGAGGAGAACTCTTCGGGATATGAAAAAAGGGCGAGTGTGAGGCTCTTGCTCAAGTTTTTATCTCTTGATATCGTGCCATTCATGGTCATGAAATATCCGGGTGACTTCAAGGGAAATGGACGAGTCCAACTCTCTGGGGGTTTGGCTCCGTCCAAAGAGTTTGGGGTCATTCTGTGGGATGGAAGAAGTCAGTTTCTTTTTTGTTGTTGTTGTTGTTGTTTTGTTTTGTTTTTCAAACTCAGTTGTCCCACCAAATGAGGGATTCCAGAGTAGAGCCCTGGGGAGGGGCGATTGGATAACCAGAAATCTGGTTTAAATTTGGGGCCTAGGGACATGTCAAGCCATTATGGCATCTAATGGTCTTTCCACTGAGAGGACGTACTAGAGGTCAGGACTCACGCTGAGGGTCACAATGCCTGTTTATGCCCTCGTCGCACTCAAGAATGGGCGGGGCATCAGGGTGAATCGTGGTTTCCCCTACACTGAACGTTGGACAACATGCCAACCATAAGGTTTCTTGCCATGGGTAAGGAAGAGTTCTGATTTCTGCATCACACTCACCCCTGGGCAGTGATTGGAGATAAGGTCTAGGTTTTGAAGCCTGAAAACTGAGGTAGGGAAGAGATGATGACCTAAGGCCACGGTGGGTCTTATGGGCTCAGTGTGCAGTCAGCTGTCTGGGTGTTGCTTAGGAGGTCCCGGTTATTGGTGTGTTAGACAGTGCATTACTGCCCAGGTTAGACTATATAATTTGGGTACATTCGAGTGCCATGTAGGTTTGTTCTCATTTAATGTGCCCGAGCAGCTCATTGGGCAATATTTTGTTTCTCGAGGGCAGGCAGAGTGCGGTAATGATGGTACGGAACTGCCAAACGTGTGGGCTTCGGGGCCAGGAGTGTGAGGATGGAAGTCTGAGAATACCAGCTAGACTTGGGATTCAGGGCGAGGGCACGGCATGTATCTCCTGAAGATCTGAAGCAATATCTCATGCATCTGAAGTCACAGCGAGGATCAGAAGTTGGCTCAGCTTGGATTTTCTGTTCATGACGGCCCCTTCATGAAGGGAGCCGAATCTCGAGGCCGTGGAGGTTTTCCCACGTTTGGAGTGGTGGAAGGCCCCCTCCTAGGATTCCTTCTGCAGGACAATTGAGACTTGCTGGACAGCTCCAGGACATCCCATATCGATGAGTCTAGACCAACGTTCGTGGATGGATGCCTTGGAAGCCCGCCTCGCATTCCAATTGTCTCCTAGTGATAAGACAGTTTAGATCTGATGGCTCTGCGGGAGCAACCGGTGTGGCTGAGTTGAAATGGACTTTCCTGAGGATGGGTCTAATGTGTGTTTGTGTCCATGAGGGCCTTGGAATGGGGCGGTGGCACCGGGACCCTGAAGTATTCTCCTCAGCTTTTGACATAGGTCCCATGCACAAGTTTCCTTGTGGAGACGAGGTTTGTTCTGATGGGTGCCTCAGGAAAACCCCAAAGCTTGTATTGGAATCCAGGGTTTTGAGGAGACATGCCTGTAAACCAAAGCAATGGATCTGATTTTGGCCTAGGGTCCTGTCTGGTTCAATCTTCTTCTCTGGGGACATCCATCTAGGGTATGAGTGGAGGTAGATGCTCAGCTGGTGACAGACTGACCTTTTTTGTCCCGGGCAACCTATTCAATTGGGAAGGCCTCAGGGACTTTGGAGGGTTCTCCTAATTTCTCCGATTTTGGACAATGGAATGGGCAGAATTCCCATGGATTGGGTAGGCACAGTCCTAATGTGTGGCTCCAGGGTCCCCAGCCTGGATGGTGTGTGGCCCTGGATTTTAGGACAGAAGTCTGAAAACACAAACTCAGCTTATGTTTGGGGACGTAGGTATGGCAGGCCCGATCTAGACACCATGAGAAGACATCTTCAGGATATGAAGATAGTGCGAGTCTGAGGCGCATGCTCAGGCTTTTGTCTCTGGATTTTGTTTCAGCGATGGCCGTGGAATGTCGAGGAGGCCTCATGGGCCATGGACGAATCTTGCTCTCTGTGGATTTGGCCCATCCCAATTGTTTTTCGTCAATCTGTTGGATGGAGTACTCCTTTCACGGTTGTTACATCAGGTGTCCCACCAAAAGAGGAATTCCAAAGCAGAGCCCTGGGGAAGAGTGAAGGGACAACCCGAACTATTGTTAAAAATCGGGGCCTAGGGGCATGGCAAGCCCAATATGCTGTCTCTTCATCCAGCCACTGAGAGACCTTACCTGAGGACTGGGCTAAGGCTGAGGGTCACAATGTGTGTTTGCCACCTATGTGGCCCGCGAGCAATGGCGGGGCCTCATTGGACACACTGGTATCCACTACACTGAACATTATACAACAAGCCTACCACAAGGTTTCTTGCCATCGGGAAAGAGTTCTTATTTCTGCATCATTTTCAAACATGGGCAGTGATTGGAGATAAGGCCTAGGTTACAAATCCTGAAAACCGAGGCTGGGTAGAGATAACGACCTAAGGCAATGGCTGGTCCCATGTGTTCAGTGAGCGGCCAGCTGTATGGGTGGGGCCAGGAGGTCCAGGCTCAGCCTCTGTCAGAAAGGGCATTATTGCCCAGGTCAGCCTATATATTTTGGGTACAGCCAAATGACGTGCAGGTTGATCTTCACTTGGGGTTTCTTGGTAGCCCCAGAAGGCAATATTTTTCTTTTGGAGGGCAGGCAGAGTGCTGCATTATAATTCTGGATTGCCAAACTGGAGGGCTTGTGGGCCATTAGTCTGAGGATGGAAGTCTGAGGACACAAGCTAGGCTTAGGTTTCTGGGTGAGGACATGGCAGGCACAATCTACAGATCTGAACCGAGATCTAGTGCATCTGAAGTCATGGTGAGGATCAGACGATTGCCCAGGTTGGGCTTTATGTCCCTGAGGGCCACTTCATGAAGGTGGGGGGGACCAAGAGGCCTTGGGTGTTTTCTCACGATGGGAGTTGTGAGAAGCTCCCAACTTCAAAGATTCTTCTGCAGGAAAATTGAGACCTGTTGGTTGGCTCCAGGCTAACGATTCCGAGCAGGGTTCTAAGAATGGATGGCTGGGTAGCCCACCTCGCATTCCAATTGTCTCCTAGCAACAAGACAAGTTAGATCTGCTGGATCTCGCGGAGCAACCGAATACACTGTGTTGAAATATACTCTCCTGTGGATGGGTCCTAATGTGTTTTTGTGTCTATGGATACCTTGGCATGACGCGGTGGCACGGGGGCCATGAAGGGTTCTCCTAAACAGAGGCTTTGACATCACTCCCACGTGCAAGTTTCCCATGTGTACATGAGATTTGTTCTGGTGGGTGAGTCAAGAAACAGCCATATGCTGGTACTGAAATCCAGGCCTCTGAGGAGAGATGCCTGGAAACCAAAGCAATGGATCCGATTAGGGCCTAGGGGCCTGTACGTTCCTTTTTACCTCTGGGGATATCAATCTACAAGTCTGAGTGCAGGTAGGTTCTCAGATGGGCTCAGATAGCTCCTGTTTGTCCTGGGAAGCCACCACTATTGGGAGGGACTCAGGGACTTTGGAGATTTATCCTATTAGAAGCGTTGTGTCCATTGGAATGGGCACACAGAATTCCCTTGGAGAGGGCAAGTACAGTCCTCAGCTTGGCTCCAGGGGCCTAAGCCTGTAGGCTGTGTAGGCCAGGGCTGTTTGGACAGTTGTCCGAAAACAGAACTCGGCTTATGTTTCGGGTCATAGGTATGGCAGGACTGATCTACAGACCATGAGGAGAACTCTTTGGGATATGAAAAAAAGGCGAGTGTGAGGCTCTTGCTCAAGTATTTATCTCTGGATATCATGCCATTCATGGTCATGAAATTTCCAGGTGACTTCATGGAAAATGGACGGGTCTTACTCCCTGGGGGTTTGGCCCAATCCAAAGAGTTTGGGGTCATTTTGTGGGACGGAAGAAGTCCGTTTTTTGTTGTTGTTGTTTTGTTTTGTTTTGTTTTTCAAACTCAGGGGTCCCAGCAAATGAGGGATTCAAGAGTAGAGCCCTGGGGAGGGGCGATTGGACAACCAGAAATCTGGTTAAAATTGCGTCCTAGGGACAGCTAGACTTGGGTTTCAAGGCGAGGGCACGGCATGTACCCCCTGAAGATCTGAAGCAATATCTCATGTATCTGAAGTAGAGCGAGTATCAGACGTTGGCTCAGCTTGGATTTTCTGTTCATGACGGCCCCTTCATGAAGGGAGCCGAATCTCGAGGCCGTGGATGTTTTCCCACGTTTGGAGTGGTGGGGTGCCCCCTCCTAGGATTCCTTTTGCGGGACAATTGAGACCTGTTGGACCCCTCCAGGACATCCCATATGGATGAGTCCAGACCAACATTCGAGGATAGATGCCTGGGAAGCCCGCCTCACATTCCAATTGTCTCCTAGCGACAAGACAGTTTAGATCTGATGGCTCTGCGGGAGCAACCGGGGTGGCTGAGTTGAAATGGACTTTCCTGAGGATGGGTCTAATTTGTGTTTGTGTCCATGAGGGCCTTGGAATGGGGCGGTGGCACCGGGACCCTGAAGTATTCTCCTCAGCTTTTGACATAGCTCCCATGCACAAGTTTCCTTGTGGAGACGAGGTTTTTTCTGACGGGTGCCTCAGGAAAACCCCAATGCTGGTATTGGAATCCAGGGTTTTGAGGAGATATGCCTGTAAACCAAAGCAATGGATCCGATTTTGGCCTAGGGTCCTGTCTGGTTCAATCTTCTTCTCTGGGGACATCCTTCTAGGGTATGAGTGGAGTTAGATGCTCAGCTGTTGTCAGACTTCCCTTTTTTGTCCCGGGCGTCCTATACTATTGGGATGGCCTCAGGGACTTTGGCGGGTTCTCCTAATTTGTCCGATTTTGGACAATGGAATGGGCAGAATTCCCATGGATTGGGTAGGCACAGTCCTAATGTGTGGCTCCAGGGTCCCCAGCCTGGAGGATATGTGGCCCAGGACTTTGAGGACAGAAGTCTGAAAACACAAACTCAGCTTATGTTTGGGGACGTAGGTATGGCAGGCACGATCTAGAAACCATGAGAAGACATCTACAGGATATGAAGATAGCGCGAGTATGAGGCGCTTGCTTAGGCTTTTGTCTCTGGATTTTGTATCAGCGATGGCCATGGAATGTCGAGGAGGCCTCATGGGCCATGGACGAATCTTGCTCCCTGTGGATTTGGGCCGTTCCCAATTGTTTTTCGTCAATCTGTTGGATGGAGTACTCCTTTCACGGTTGTTACATCAGGTGTCCCACCAAAAGAGGAATTCCAAAGCAGAGCCCTGGGGAAGAGTGAAGGGACAAAATGATCTATGGTTAAAAATTGTGGCGTATGGTCATGGCAAGCCCAATATGCTGTCTCTTCATCCAGACACTGAGAGGCCTTAACTGAGGACTGGGCTAAGGCTGAGGGTCACAATTGTGTTTGCTACCTATCTGGACCTCGAGCAATGGCGGGGCCTCAAGGGACACACTGGTATCCCCTACACTGAACGTTGGACTACAAGCCAACCACACGTTTTCCTGCCATCGGGAAGGAGTTCTGATTTCTGCATCACTTTCAAACCTGGGCAGTGATTGGAGATAAGGTCTAGGTTCTGAAGCCTGAAAACTGAGGTTGGGAAGGGATAACGACCTAAGGCCATGGGGGGTCTGAAGTTCTCAGTTTGTAGCCAGCTGTCTGGGTGGGCCTAGGAGGTCCAGGCTCAGGCTGTGTCAGAAAGGGCATTATTGCCCAGGTCATCCTATATATTTTGGGTATAGCCAAGTGTCGTGCAGGTTGATCTTCATTTTGGGTTGCTAGGTAGCCCCAGAGGGCAATGTATTTCTTCTGCAGGGCAGGTAGAGTGCTGCATTGTAGTTCTGGATTGCCAAACTGGAGGGCTTGTGAGCCAGTAGTCTGTTGACAGAAGTCTGAGGACACAAGCAAGGCTTAGGTTTCTGGGTGAGGACATGGCAGGATCAATCTACAGACCTGAAACGAGATTCGTGCATCTGAAGTCAGGGTGAGGATCAGACGATCGCTCAGGTTGGATATTATGTACCTGATGGCCCCTTTATGAAGGGGGGGGGGATCATGTTGCCATGGGGGTTCTATCACGATGGGAGTTCTGAGAAGCTCGCAACTGCAAAGATTCTTCTGCAGGACAATTGAGACCTGTTGGTTGGCTCCAGGCCAACGATTCTGAGCAGGGTTTTAAGGATGGATGGCGGGGTAGGCCACCTCACATTCCAATTGTCTCCTAGCAACAAGACAAGTTAGATCTGCTATATCTCGCGGAGCAACCGAATACGCTCAGTTGAAATGGACTCTCCTGTGGATGGGTCCTAATGTGTTTTTGTGTCTATGGAGACCTTGTAATGGGGCAGTGGCACACAGGCCCTGAAGGATTCGCCTATCTGGAGGTTTTGAGATATATTGATAGGATAATTTTCCCATGTGGAGAAGAGATTTGTTCTGCTTGCTGCCTCATGATATCCCCATATGCTAATATTGGAAACCAGGCCTCTGAGGAGAGATACCTGTAACCGAAACAATGAATCTGATTCAGGCCTCGGGGCCTGTCTGATTCAATATTCTTCTCTGGGGACATCCATCTACGCTGAGTAGAGGTAGATGCTCAGCTGGTTTCAGATGACCCTTGTTTGTCCTGAGCGGCCTACATTATTGGGATGTCCTTGGGGACTCTGGAGGTTTGTCCTAATTTGTACGATTGTGGACAATGGAATGGGCAGAATTCCCGTGGTATGGCCAGGCACAGTCCTGATGTGTGGCTCCAGGGGCCCCAGCCTGAAGGGTCTGTGGGCCAGGAATGTGGGGACAGAAGTATGAAAACACAAACTCGGCTTAGGTTTGGGAAGTAGGTATGGCAGGCCCGATCTACAGACCGTGAGGAGAACTCTTCGGGAAATGACAAAAGAGCGAGTGTGAAGCGATTGCTCAGACTTTTGTCTCTGGATTTGTGTCAACGATGGCTGTGGAATCTCGGGGAGGCCTCATGGGCCATGGACGAGACTTCCTCTCTGTGAATTTGGTCCAATCCCAATTGTTTTGGGTCAATCCGAAGGATGGGAGGAGTCCTTTTAGTTTTGTTACCTCAGGTGTCCCACCAAAAGAGGGATTCCAAAGCAGAGCTCTGGGGAGGGATGAATGGACAACCCGAACAATCCAATTGGGGTGAGGTCGAGAACCGAGCAGGTTGATCCTCATTTGCGGTTTATGGAGATCCCCATAGAGCAACGTTTTTCTTCTGGAGGGCCAGCATAGGGCTGCATTTTGGTTCCAGAATTCCAAGTCTTGAGGACATGTTTGCCAGGCGTGTGAGGAAGGAAGTCTGAAAACACAAGGTAGCACGAGGTTTGGGCCCACTGTGCAGAGGCTGAATCGAGATTTCCTGCATCTGAGGTCAGGGCGAGTATCAGATGTTGCCTCAAGATGGAGTTTGTGTCCATGACGGCCCCTTCCTGAAGGGGGTGGGGGCGTGTTGAGGCCAGGGAGGTTTCCCTACGCTGGGAGTTGTGAGCTGCTCTAAACTTCAAAGTTTCCTTCTTGAGGACAGTCGAGTACTATTGGATGGTTCCAGGATGCCCCATACAGAAAGACTCGAGAGCAGGGGCCTAAGCATGGATGCCGAGAAACGTCAACTCACCTTCCCATTGCCTGGTCGAGACAAGGCACGCTCAATCGGCGGGCTCTTGGGTGAGCTACCCAGAAGGCTGTGTTTAAATGGACTTTCCTGAGGATGAGTCATAATGTGGGTTGGTGGCCATGGAGACCTTGGAATGTGGCAGTAGCTAAGGGACTCTGCAGGATTCTCCAACCCGAAGGGTTTGACTAAACTCCAACAAGGAAGCTTTCCATGCGGAGATGAGAGGTGTTCTGTCTGGTGCCTCCGGATAGCCCCATATGCTGGTCTTCGAACCCAGGCCTCTGAGAAGTGATACCTGGACACCAAAGCAAGAGTACATAATAGGGCCTAGGGGCCTGTCTGTTTCAATCTTCTATCTCGGCGGATATCAGTCTGTGTGTCTGCATGGAGGTAGTAGTTGCTCAGCTGGTGTCATAATGCCCCTGTATGTCCAGTGCGGCTTGCGGTAGTGGGATGTCCTTGGGGACCTTGAGGTTTCTACTATTTTGTAGAGTTGTGGCCAATGGAACAGGCAGTTTCTTAGGAGAGAGCAGGCAGAGTTCTGTGGTGTGGCTCCAGAGACCCCAGCCTGGAGGCGGTGTGAGCCACGGCTGTGCAGACAGACATCCAAAAACCCAAACTCAGCTCAGGTTTGGGGCCGAGGTTATGGCAGGCCTGATCTACAGTCCGTGAGGGGAGCTCCTCTGGATATGAAAGAAGGGTGAGAGGGAGGCAGTCGCTCAGTCTTTTGTCTCTGGATATTTTGTCCACAATGGCCGTTTAATGTAGGAGTTGCCTCATGGGTCATAGAAGTCTCCCTCTCTGGTAGTTTGTCCAGCCCCCAAGAGTTTGGGGTCATTCTGTGGGAAGGGAAGAGTCCTGTTTTCTGCTTCATGTGTCCCCGAGTAGAGGGATTCTGGAGCATAGCAGTGGGTACTGACAACTGGAATACTCGCTCTCTGGTTAAGCCTGGGGGCCTATGGATATGACAAGCCCCATATGCAGGATCTTGGTCCAGCCACTGAGAGGCGTTACTTTAATACGGGACTCACGCTACAGGTCACAATGCATGTCTGTGCCCTAGTCGGCCCTCAAGCACTGGCGTGGCCTTTCCGACAATGCAGGTTTTCCCACATTGAACGTTGGACAACATGCCAACCACAAGGTTTCTGGCCATGGGGAAGGAGGAATTCTAATTTCTGCATCACGTTCACCCCTGGGCAGTGATTGGAGATAAGGTCTCGGTTCTGAAGCCTGAAAACCGAGGTTGGGAAGAGATGACGAACTACAGCCATAGCGGGTCCCTTGTGTCCAGGTTGGAGCCAGCTGTCTAGGTGTCGTTTGGGATGTCTTGTTTCAGGCTGTGCCAGACAGGGCATCCGTATTCAGGGTAGGCTGTATAATTGCTTTACAGTCGAGTGGCATGCATTAGATAATCATTTGGGGTTTCTTATTAGCAGCATAGGGCAAAGTTTTTCTTCTGGAGGGCAGGCAGAGTGCTGCATTGTGGCTTAGGAATTCACAAACTGGAGGGCTTGTGGGCCAGGAGAGTGAGGACGGAAGTCTGAGAACACAAGCTAGGCTTAGGTTTCGGGGAATGGACATGGCAGGCACACTCTGCAAGCTGAATTGAGATCTCTTTGAGTCTGAAATCAGGTCGAGGATCAGACTTTGGCTCAGGTTGGAGTTTCTGTCCATGTTGGCCCCTTCATGAAGGGGTGGGCATTATGAGGCCATGGGGGTTTCCCCACCATTAGAGTTGTGAGATGCTCCAAACCGCAAGGATTCCTTCTGTGGGACAATTAAGATTTGTTGGATGGCTCCAGGACGTCTCCTAAGTTATTTTTCCAGAACAGGGTTCTAAGTATGGATCCCTGGGCAGATAGCCTCATTCAAATTGTCTCCTAGCGACAAGAAACGTTTGATCTGCTGGCTTGGGGTAGCATCAGAGGGGGCTGAGTTGGAATGGACTTTCCTGAGGATGGTCTTAAATGAGTTGAAATGGACTTTCCTGAGGATGGTCTTAATGTTGGTTTGAGTCCATTGAGACCTTGGTATGGGGCAGTGGCACCAGGGCCCTGAAGGATTCTCCTAACCAGAGGTGATAACAAAGCTCCAATGAGCAAGTTTTCCATGGGGAGACGAGATTTGTTCTTATTGGTGCCTCAGGAAACCACCATTTGCTGGTATTGGAAATGAGGCCTCTGAGGAGAGATGCCTGGAAACCAAAGCAATGGATCTGATTAGGGCCTAGGGTCCTGTCCGGTACAATATTCTTTTCTGGGGACATCTTTTGTCTGAGTGGAGGTAGTTGCTCAGCTGGTTTGAGATCACACCTGTTTGTCCTGGGCGGCCTACACTATTGGGATGGCCTCGGTAACTTTGGAGGTTTTTCCTAATTTGCAAGGTTGTGGCCAATGGAATGGGAAGAAATCTCTTGAAAGGGAAGCACAGTCCTGAGGTGTGGCTCCAGGGACCCAAGTGTGGAGCGTGTGTGGTCCAGGGCTATTTGGACAAAAGTCTGAAAACACAAACTCCACTTAGGTTTGGGTCTGTAGGTTTGGCCGGCCCGATATATAGACTGTGAGGAGAACTCTTCGGGATATGAACAAAGGGCGAAAGTGAGGTGCTTGCTCATGCTTATTTTTTTCTGGATATATGACACTGATTGCCATGGATTGTCTGGGTGTCCTCATGGGCCATCGATGAGGCTCCCTTTCTGGGGATTTGACCCAATCCCAAGAGTTTGGGGTCATTCAGTGGGAAGGGAGGAGGCCTTTCTGTTTTTTTTTTTTTTTTTTTTTTTTTTTTTTTTTTTTTTTTTTTTTTTTTTTTACCTCAGGTGGACCACCAAAACAGGGATTCCACAGCAGAGTCCTGGGGAGAGGCGAATGGACAACCAGAACTCTGTTTAACATTGGGACCTAAGAACATGGCAAGCCCCATATGTGGGCTCTTGGTCCAGACACTGAGAGGCCTTCCTTGAGCATAGGCTCACATTGAGTTTCACAATGTGTTTTTGTGCCCAAGAAGCCCCTCAAGTCAGGGTGTGGCCTAATGTACCATGCTGGTTTCTCCTACACTGAACGTTGCACAATATGGCAACCACAAGTTTTCTGGCCATGGGGAAGAAGGAGTTCTAATTTCTGCAACACTTTCACTCCTGGACTGTGATTGGATTTAAGGTCTAGGTTCTGAAGCCTGAAAACTGAGGTTGGGAAGAGATGAAGACCTAAGGCCATGGTGTGACTGATGTGCTCAGTGTTCGGCCAGCTGTTGATTGTAGGTTGGGAGGTACAGGCTCAGGCTGTGGCAGACAGGGAATTAGTGCCCAGGCTAGACTGTATCATTGAGGTGCAGTCGAGTTTCATGCAGGTTGGTACTCATTTGTGGTTACTGGGTAGCCCCAGAGGGCAACGTTTTTCTTCTGGAAGGAAGACACAGTGCCACATAGTGGCTCCAGAATTCCCAAACTGGAAGGCTTGTGGGCCAGGAGTGTGAGGATAAAATTCTGAGAACACAAGCCAGACATAGATTTCGGGGTGATGGGACGGCAGGAACCCTCTGCAGAGATGATTCGAGATCCCGTGTACCTGAAGACAGAGCTAGGATCAGACGTTGGCTCAGGTTGGAGTTTCTGTCCATGACGGCCCCTTCATGAAGGGGAGGGTGTCACGAGGCCATGGAGGTTTTCCCACGATGGGAATTGTGAGATGCTCCAAACCGCAATGATTCCTTCTGTGGGACAGTCGAGACCTGCTGGATGGCTCCAGGACATCCCATAAGGAAGCTATCCAGAGCAGGGTTCTAAGGATGAATGCCTGGGCAGCCTGCCTCCCATTCCAGGTGTCTCATAGCGCCAAGGCAAGTTCGATCTGCTGGATCTAGGGGAGTAACCGAGGCGGGTGTGTTGAAATGGGTGAGTTGAGGATGGGTCATAATGTGCATTTGTGTCCATGGAGACCTTGGAATGGGGTGCTTGATCCGGGGCCTTGAGGCATGTTCATAACCGGAGGTTTTGATGGAGCTCTAAAGAGTACGTTTCCTATGTAGAGAAGAGAATTGTTTTGATGAGTGCCTAAGGAATCTCCCATATGCTGGTATTGGAAACCAGGCCTCTGAGGAGAGATGCCTGGAAACAAAAGCAATGGATATGATTAGGGCCTAGGTGCCTGTCCGGTTCAGTCTCTTTCCTGGGGATACGTGTCTATGGATCTGAGGGGAGGTAGTTGCTCGGCTTGTGTAAGATCGCCCCTGTTTGTCCTGGGCAGGCTATAATATTGGGAATGGCCTCAGGACTTTGGAGTTTCTCCTAATCTATAGGGTTGTGGCCAATGGAATGGGCAGAAATCCCCTGGAGAGGGCAGACTCAGTTCTGAGTTTGGCTCTAGGGGCCCAGCCTTGAGGGTGTGTGGCCCAGGCCTGTGGTGACAGAAGTCTGAAAACACAAACTCCGCTTAGGATTGGGTACATAGGTATGGCACGCCCAATCTACAGACCGTGATAACACTTTGGGATATGTAAAAGGGTGAGTTTGAGGTGCTTGCTCAGGTTTTGTCTCTGGATTTGTGTTAACAATGTGGGTCAAATGCTGGCGTGGCCTCATGGGTTGTGGACGGCTTTTCTTCTCTGAGGATTTGACCCAATCCCAAGAGTTTGGGTACATTCTGTGGGATGGGAGGAGTCCTTTCTGTTTTTTATTTTATTTTATGTACCTCATGTGTGCCAATAAAAGAGGGATTCCAGAGCAGAGTCCTTGGGAGGGACAACTGGATAACCCCTCCTCTGTTTAAGTTTGGGGGCCTAGGGGCATGGCAAGTCCAGTATTTTGGCTCTTGATTCAGACACTGAGAGGTCTTCCTTGAGGACAGGGTTCATGCTGAGAGTCACAAGCCTATTTGTGCCCAACAAGGCCCTCAAGCATGGGAAGTGCCTCATGGGCCACGCTGGATTCTCCTACACTGAACGTTGGAGAATATGCCAACCACAAGGTTTCCGGCCATGGCGAAGGAAGAGTTGTGATTTCTGCCTCACGTTCACCCCTGGACAGTGATTGGAGTCTAGGTCTAGGTTCTGAAACCCGAAAACCGAGGTTGGGAAGAGATGAAGACCTAAGGACCTGATGGGTACAATGAGCTCAGTGTGTGGCTAGCTGTTGAGCGTAGGTCTGGAGGTGTGGGCTCATGCTGTGTCAGACAGGGCATTAGACAGGGTAGACTGTATATTTGGGGTGCAGTCGAGTGGCGTTCAGTTGATCCTCATTCGGGTTTCTAGGTAGCTCCATAAGGCAACGCTTTTCTTCTGGAGGGCAGGCAGAGTGCTGCATTGTGGCCCCAGTATTGCCAAATTGTAGGGCTTTTGGGCCAGGGGTGTGAGGACGGTAGTCTGAGAACACAAGCTAGGCTTAGTTTTTGGGGTGAGGGCACATAAGGCACACTCTGCAGAGCTGAATCAAGATCTCATGCACCTGAAGCCAGGGCGAATATCAGACGTTTGCTCAGGTTGGAGTTTCTGTCCATGATGGCCCCTTTATAAAGTGGAGCGTCTCAAGAGGCCATGAAGATTTTCCCACAATGGGAGTTGTGAGATGCACCAGACTGCAAAGATTCCTTCTGTGGGACACTTGAGACCTGTTGGATGGCTCTAGGATGTCCCATATGGAACGACTCCCGGGTAGGGTTCTAAGGATGGATGCCTGGGCAGCCCGCCTCCCATTCTAGTTGTCTCCTAGCAACAAGGCAGGTTTGATCTGCAGGCCCTGGGGGAGAAACCAAGGGGGATGAGTTGACATGGACTCTACCGAGGATAGATCATAATGTGGGTTTAAGTCCATGGAGACCTTGGAATGGGGCGCTTGATCCGGGGCCCTGAAAGATTCTCCTAAACAGAGGTTTTTTATAGAGCTCCAAAGAGTACATTTCCTATGTGGAGACGAGAATTTTCTGTGAGTGCCTCAGTAATCCCCCATATGCTGGAATTGGTAACCAGGCCTCTGAGGAGAGATGCCTGGAAACAAAAGCAATGGATCTGATTAGGGCCTAAGTGCCTGTCCAGTTCAATCTTATTCTATGGGGATATCTGTCTCTGGGTCTGAGTGGAGGTAGTTTCCTAACTTGTGAAAGATCATCCCTGTTTGTCCTGGGCAGCCAACACTATTGGGATGGCCTCTGGGAGTTTGGAGATTTCTCCTAATCTATAGGGTTGTGGCCAATGGAAATGGCAGAATTCCCCTGGAGAAAGAAGACAGAGTCCTCAGGTGTGGCTCCAGGGGCCCCAGCTTGGATGGTGTGTGGGCCAGGACTGTGGGGACAGAAGTCTGAAAACACAAACTCAGCTTAGGTTTGGGGATGTATGTATGAAGGCTCGATCTACAGACCGTGAGAATTTTCCGGGCTATGAACAAAGGGCGAGTATGTGGCGTTTGCTCAGGCTTTTGTCTCTGGATTTTGTGCCTCCGGTGGCCGTGGAATGTCGGGGTGTCCTCAAGGGTCATGGACAAGTTTTTCTGTGGTGATTTGGCCTGATCCAAAGAGGTTGGGATCATTCTGTGGATGGGAAGAGTCCTTTCTGTATTTTTTTTTTTTTTACCTCAGGTGTCCCACCAAAGAGGGATTCCAGAGCAGTGCCCTGAGTAGGGGTGACTAGACATCTCTAACTCTGGTTGAGATTGGGGGACTAGGGGCTTGGCAAGCCCCATATGTGGGCTGTAGTTCCAGTCACTAAGAGGCTTTACATGCGGATAGGTCTCACGCTGAGGGTCACAATGTGTGTTTGTGCAAATTGTAGCCCTCAAGGATAGGTGGGGCCTCATAGTCCATGCTGCTTACTCCTACAATGAACGTTGGACAACATGCCAACCACAAATTTCTTGCCATGGCGAAGGAGAAGTTCTAATTCTTGTATCACGTTCACTCCTGAGCAGTGAGTGGAGATAAGGTCTAGGTTCTGAAGGTGAAAACTGAGGTTGGGTAGAGATGATGGCCGAAAGCCATTGTGGGTTTGATATGCTCAGTGTACGGCCAGCTGTCTGGGTGTTGGACTGGAGGTATGCCTTCAGCCTGTGTCACACAGGGCGTTAGTGCACAAGCTAGATTGTATAATTGGGGTATGGTCGAGTGGCATGCAGGTTGTTACTCATTTGGCGTTTCTGGTTAGCCCTATAGGGCAACATTTTTCTTCTGGAGGGCATGCAGAGTGCTGCATTGTGTCTCCCGATTTGCCTAACTGGAGGGGTGTGGCCAGGATTGTGAAGACGGAAGTCTGAGAACACAAGTTAGGCTTAGGTTTCGAGCGAGGGCACAGCAGGCACACTCTCAAGTGCTGAATCGAGATCTCGTGCTTCTGAATTCAGGGCGCGGATCAGACTTTGGCTTAGGATGGAGTTTCTGTCATTGATGGCCCATTTATGAAGGTGTGGGGCATCATAAGGAAATGGAGGTTTTCTCACAGTGGGATTCTGCGATGCTTCAAAGCACAAGGATTCATTCTGCGAGACAGTCAAGACAGGTTGGTTGGATTCAAGACGTCCCACAAAGAAATTCTCCAGAGCAGGGTTCTAAGGATGGATGTCTGGGCAGCCCACCTCGCATTCCAACTGTCTCCTAGTGACAAGGCAAGTTTGATCTGCTGGCTCTGGGTGAGCAGCCGAGGGGGCTGATTTGAAATGGACTCTCCTGAGGATGGATCATAATGTAAGTTTGTGTTCTTGGAGACCTTGGAATTGGGCCATGGTGCCAGCGCCCTGAAGGATCCTCCTAACCTGACGTATTGACACAGCTCCAATGAGCAAGTTTCTCATGTGGAGATGAGATCTGTTCTGCTTGTTTCCTTAGGAAACCCCCATATTCTGATATTGGAAACCAGGCCTCTGAGGAGAGATACATAGAAACCAAAGCAATGGATCAGAAGTTGGCTCAGGTTGGAGTTTCTGTCCATGATGGCCCCTTTATAAAGGGGAGCATCTCATGAGGCCATGTAGATTTTCCCACGATAGGAGTTGTGAGATGCTCCAATCTGCAAGTATTCCTTCTGCGGGACAGTCAAGACCTGTTGGAAGGCTCCCAGTACATCCCATAAGGAACGGCGCCAGAGCAGGATTCCAACGATGGATGCCTAGAGCGTCTGCTTTGCATTCAAGTTGTCTCCTAGCGACAAGGCAGGTTTGATATTCTGGCTCTGGGGGAGTAATCAACGGGGCTGAGTTGCAATGTACTCTCCTGCCGAATGGTCATAATGCGGGTTTGTCCCCATGGAGACCTTGGAATAGGGCGGTGGCTCCGGTTACCTGAAGCTTTCTCCTAACTGGAGGTTTTTACAGAGCTCCAAAGGATAAGTTTCCCATGTGGAGACAAGATTTGTTCTGATTGGTATCTCTGGAATCCCCCATATGCTGGTATTGGAAAACAGGCCTCTGAGGAGAGATGCTTAGAAACAAAAGCAATGGAATCAATTACGTCCTAGGGGCCTGTCCAGTTTAATACCTTTCTCTTGGGATATCTGTCTACGGGTGAGTTGAGGTCGTTGCTCAGCTTGTGACAGATCACCCCTCTTTGAACTGGGCGGCCTACACTATTGGAATGGCCTCTGGGACTTTGGAGGTTTCTCCTAATCTGTAGGGTTGTGGCCAATGGAATGGGAAGAATTTCCTTGGATAGGGCAGGCACAGTCCTGAGGTGTGGGTCCAGGGGCCTCAGCCTGGAGGGTGTGTGGGACAGGGATGTCAGGATAGAAGTCTGAAAACACGGTTTGGGGACGTAGGTATGGCAGGTCCGATCTACAGACTTTGAGGAGAATTTTTTGGGCTATGACCTAAGGGTGAGACTTATGTCTCTGGATTTTGTGTCAATAGTGGCCGTGGAATGTCGGGCTGGCCTCATGGGCCATGGAGGAGTCTTTCTCTCTGGGGATGGCCTGATCCCAAGTGATTGGGGTCATTCTGTGTGTGGGAGGAATCCTTTCTGTGTTTACTTACCTCAAATGTCCCACCAAAGAGGGATTCCAGAGCAGAGCCCTGAGTAGGGGTGACTAGATGTCTCTACCTCTGGTTAAGATTGGGTGACTTGGGGCATGGCAGGCTCCATATGTGGGCTCATGTTCCAGCCACTGAGAGGCTTTACTTGAGGACAGGGTTCAAACTGAGGGTCCCAATGTGTGTTTGTGCCCACCGCAGCTCTTAAGCATGGCAGGGCCTCAGGGACCCTACACTACCCTCAGGGGCCCTACTACTACTCCTGTAGGCCCTACAGGGGTCATACACTGAACTTTGGATAAGATGCCAACCACAAGATTCTGGCGAGAGGGAAGGAGGAGTTATGATTTCTACATCACGTTCACCTATGGGAAATGAGTAGAGATAAGGTCTAGGTTTCTGTAGCCGGAAAACCAGGTTGGAAATGGATGGCAACCTAAGGCCATGGCGGTTCAGATGTTCTCAGTGTATGGCAAGCTGTCTGGGTGTCGGTTGGGAATTCAAGCCTCAGGTTGTATCAGACAGGGCATTAGTGCACAGGCTAGACTATATAATTGGTGTACAGTTGAGTGGCATGCAGGTTTATCCTCATTTGAGGTTTCTGGGTAGACCCATAGGGCAACGTTTTTCTTCTAGAGGGCAGGCAGAGTGCAGCACTGTGTCATCGGAAATCCCAAAATGGAGGGCGTGTGGTCCAGGAGAGTGAGGAGGGAAATCTGAGAACACTAGCTATGCTTAGGTTTTGGGGTGAGGGCACAGCAGGTGCACTCTGAAGAGCTTAATCAAGATCACGTGCATCTGAAGTCAAGGCGAAGATCAGCCATTGGCTCAAATTGGAGTTTCTTTCCATGATCCGACTCCATGAAGTTGGGGGCATCATGTGACCTTGGAATCTTTCCATGATATGAGTTGTGAGGTGGTCCAAGAGCAAGGACACCTGTGGGACAGTCGACACCTGTTGAATGGCTCAAGGATGTCCCATAAGGAACGACACAAGAGCAGGGTTCTAAGGGTTCTAAGGATCTCTAAGCAGAGATGCCTGGAAACCAAAGCAATGGATTCGATAGGTGCCTAGGAGCCTGTTCGTTCCTTTTTACATCTGGGGATATCAGTCTACGGGTCTGAGTGCCGGTAGGTGCTCAGATGGTCCCAAATTGCCCCTGTTTGTCCTGGGAAGCCACAAATATTGGGATGGCCTCAGGGACTTTGGAGGTTTATCCTCGTAGTAGGGTTGCGGCCATTGGAATGGGGACATACAATTCCCTTGGAGAGGGCAAGCACATTCGTCAGGTTTGGCTCCAGGGGTCTGAGCCTGTAGGGTGTGTAGGCCAGGGCTGTTTGGACAGTTGTCTGAAAACACAAACTCGGCTTATGTTTCGGGTCATAGGTATGGCAGGACTGATCTACAGATAATGAGGAGAACTCTTCGGGATATGAAAAAAGGGCGAGTGTGAGGCTCTTGCTCAGTTTTTGTCTCTGGATATCGTGTCACTCATGGTCGTGAAATTTCCGGGTGACTTCATTGGCAATGGACGAGTCTTACTCTCTGGGGGTTTGGCCCCGTCCAAAGAGTTTGGGGTCATTCTGTGGGATTGAAGAGGTCCGTAGTTTTGTTGTTGTTGATTTGTTTTGTTTTGTTTTTCAACCTCAGGTGCCCCACCAAATGAGGGATTCCAGAGTAGAGCCCTTGGGAGGGGCAACTGGACAACCAGAAATCTGGTTAAAAATTGGTGCCTAGAGACATTTCAAGCCCATTATGACATCTAATAGTCCAGCCACTGTGAGGACATACTACAGGACAGGACTCATGCTGAGGGTCACAATGCACGTTTATGCCATCGTCGCACTCAAGAATGGGCGGGGCGTCAGGGTGAATGCTGGTGTCTCCTAAACTGAACGTTGGACAACATGCCGACCACAAGGTTTCTTGCCATGGGTAAGGAAGAGTTCTGATTTCTGCATCACAGTCACCCCTGGGCAGTGAATGGAGATAAGGTCTAGATTCTGAAGCCTGAAAACTGAGGTAGGGAAGAGAAGATGACCTAAGGCCATGGCGGGTCAGCTGTCTGGGTGTTGGTCACGAGGTCCGGGCTCAGGTTGTCAGACAGTACATTAGTGCCCAGGTTAGACTATATATTTTGGGTGCATTCGAGTGCCGTGTATGTTCTTATCTGAAGAACTCTTCAGGATATGAAGAATGAGCGAGTCTGCGGCGCGGGCTCAGGCTTTTGTCTCTGGATTTTGTATCAGCGATGGCCATGGAATGTCGGGGAGGCCTCATGGGCCATGGACGACTCTTGCTCTCTGTGGATTTGGCCCGATCCCAATTGCTTTTCGTCAATCTGTTGGATGGGAGGACTCCTTTCAGGTTTGTTACCTCTGGTGTCCTACCAAAAGAGGAATTCCAAAGCAGAGCCCTGGGGAAGAGTGAAGGGACAACCCAAACTCTGGATAAAAATTGGGGCCTAGGGGCATGGCAAGCCCAGTATGTTATCTCTCCATCCAGCCACTGAGAGGCCTTACCTGAGGACTGGGCTCAGGCTGAGGGTCACAATGTGTGTTTGTGACCAATGTGGCCTGCAAGCATGGGCGGGGCCTCATGGGCCACACTGGTTTCAACCCACTGAACCTTGGACAACTTGCCAACCACAAGGTTTCTTGCCCTGGGGAAAGAGTTCTGATTTCTGCATCATTTTCAAACCCGGGCCGTGATGGGAGATAAGGTCTAGGTTCTGAAGCCTGAAAACCGAGTTTGAGAAGAGATGACGACCTAAGGCCATGACGGGTCCGATGTGCTCAATGTGCGGCCATCTGTCTGGGTGGGGCCAGGAGGTCCCGGCTCAGGATGTGTCAGAAAGGGCATTAGTGCCCAGATCAGCCTATATATTTCGGGTACAGCCAAATGCTGTGCAGGTTGATCCTCATTGGGGGTTTCAGGGTAGCCCCAGAGGGCAATGTTTTTCTTCTGGAGGGCAGGCAGAGTGCTGCATTGTAGGTCTGAATTGCCAAATTGGAGGGCTTGGGGGCCAGTAGTCTGAGGACGGAAGACTGAGAACCCAAGCTAGGCCTAGGTTTCTGGGTGAGGATATGGCAGGCACAATCTACAGTCCTGAATCTAGATCTCGTGCATCTGAAGTCAGGGCGAGGATCAGATGATCGCTCAGGTTGGATCCTCTGTACCTGAGGGCCCCTTCTTGAAGGGGGCGGGATCACGAGGCCATGGGGGTTTTTCCGACGATGGGAGTTGTGAGAAGGTCCCAAATGCAAAGATTCTTCTGCCGGACAATGGAGACCTGTTGGTTGGCTCCAGGACAACGATTCCGAGCAGGGTTCTAAGGATGGATGTCTGGATAGCCTACCTCGCATTCTAATTTTTTCCAAGCAACAAGACAGGTCAGATCTGCTGGATCTGGGGGAGCAACCGAGGAGCCTGAGTTAAAATGGACTCTCCCGTGGTTGTGACCTAATATGATTTTGTGTCTATGGAGACCTTGGAATGAAGCGGTGGCACTGGGGCCCTGAAGGGTTCTCCTAAAGAGAGGCTTTCACACAGCTCCATCGTGCAAGTTTCCCATGTGTAGATGAGATTTGTTCTGATGGTGAGTCAAGAAACAGCCATATGCTGTTATTGAAATCCAGGCCCCTGAGGAGAGATGCCTCGAAACCAAAGCAATGGATCCGATAGATGCCTAGGGGCCTGTTCGTTCCTTATTACCTCTGGGGATATCAGTCCAAGGGTCTGAGTGCAAGTAGGTGCTCAGATGGGCTCAGATTGCCCCTGTTTGTCCTGGGAAGCCACAAATATTGGGATGGCCTCAGGAATTATGGAGGTTTATCCTCTTAGTAGGGTTGTGGCCATTGGATTGGGCACATACAATTCCCTTGGAGAGGGCAAGCACAGTCTTCAGGTTTGGCCTCAGGGGCCTGAGCCTGTAGGGTGTGTAGGCCAGAGCTGTTGGGACAGTTGTCTGAAAACAGAAACACGGCTTATGTTTCGGGTCATAGGTATGGCAGGACTGATCTACAGACCATGAGGAGAACTCTTCGGGATATGAAAAAAGGGAGAGTGTTGGGCTCTTGCTCAAGTATTTATCTCTGGATATCATGCCATTCATGGTCATGAAATTTCCGGATAACTTCATGGGAAATGGGCGAGTCTTACCATCTGGGGTTTGGCCTAATCCAAAGATTTTGGAGTCATTCTGTGGGACGGAATAAGTCCGTTTTTTGTTGTTGTTGTTTTGTATAGTTTTGTTTTTCAAACTCAGGGGTCCCACCAAATGAGGGATTCCAGAATAGAGCCCTGGGGAGGGGCGATTGGGCAACCAGAAATCTGGTTAAAATTGGGTCCTGGGGACAGCTAGACTTGGGTTTCAGGGCGAGGGCACGGCATGAACCCCCTGAAGATCTGAAGCAATATCTCATGCATCTGATGTCAGAGCGAGGATCAGACGTTGGCTCAGCTTGGATTTTCTGTTCATGACGGGCCCCTCATAAAGGGAGCCGAATCTCGAGGCCGTGGAGGTTTTCCCACGTTTGGAGTGGTGGGATGCCCCCTCCTAGGATTCCTTCTGCGGGACAATTGAGACCTGTTGGACAGCTCCAGGAAATCCCATATGGATGAGTGCAGACCAACGTTCAAGGATGGATGCCTGGGAAGCCCTCCTCGCATTCCAATCGTCTCCTAGCGACACGACAGTTTAGATCTGATGCCTCTGCGGGAGCAACCGGGGTGGCTGAGTTGAAATGGACTTTCCAGAGGATGGGTCTAATGTGTGTTTGTGTCCATGAGGGCCTTGGAATGGGGCGGTGGCACCGGGACCCTGAAGTATTCTCCTAAGCTTTTGACATAGCTCCCATGCACAAGTTTCCTTGTGGAGACGAGGTTTGTTCTGATGGGTGCCTCAGGAAAACACCAATGCTGGTATTGGAATCCAGGGTTTTGAGGAGACATGCCTGTAAACCAAAGCAATGGATCCGATTTTGGCCTAGGGTCCTGTCTGGTTCAATCTTCTTCTCTGGGGACATCCATCTAGGGTATTAGTGGAGTTAGATGCTCAGCTGGTGACAGACTGACCTTTTTTGTCCCGGGCGACCAATATTATTGGGATGGCCTCAGAGACTTTGGAGGGTTCTCCTAATTTGTACGATTTTGGACAATGGAATGGGCAGAATTCCCATGGATTGGGTAGGCACAGTCCTAATGTGTGGCTCCAGGGTCCCCTGCCTGGATGGTGTGTGGCCCAGGACTTTGAGGACAGAAGTCTGAAAACACAAACTCAGCTTATGTTTGGGGACGTAGGTATGGCAGGCCCGATGTACAAACCATGAGAAGACATCTTCAGGATATGAAGATAGTGCGAGTCTGAGGCGCTTGCTCAGGCTTTTGTCTCTGGATTTTGTTTCAGAGATGGCCGTGGAATGTCGAGGAGGCCTCATAGGCCATGGACGAATCTTTCTCTCTGTGGATTTGGCGCGATCCCAATTGTTTTTCGTCAATCTGTTGGATGGAGGACTCCTTTCAGGGTTGTTATCTCAGGTGTCCCACCAAAAGAGGAGTTCCAAAGCAGAGCCATGAGGAAGAGTGAAGGGACAACCCTAACTATTGTTAAAAATTGGGGCCTAGGGGCATGGCAAGCCCAATATGCTGTCTCTTCATCCAGCCACTTAGAGGCCTTACCTGAGGACTGGGCTAAGGCTGAGGGTCACAATGTGTGTTTGCCACCTATGTGGCTCGCGAGCAATGGCGGGGCCACATTGGACACACTGGTATCCACTACACTGAACATTATACAACTAGCCTACCACAAGGTTTCTTGCCATCGGGAAAGAGTTCTGATTTCTGCATCATTTTCAAACATGGGCAGTGATTGGAGATAAGGTCTAGGTTCTAAATCCTGAAATCCGAGGCTGGGAAGAGATAACGACCTAAGGCAATGGCTGGTCCGATGTGCTCAGTGAGCGGCCAGCTGTCTGGGTGGGGCCAGGAGGTCCAGGCTCAGCCTCTGTCACAAAGGGCATTATTGCCCAGGTCAGCCTATATATTTTGGGTACAGCCAAGTGGCGTGCAGGTTGATCTTCATTTGGGGTTTCTGGGTAGCCCCAGAAGGCAATGTTTTTCTTCTGGAGGTCAGGCAGAGTGCTGCATTATAAATCTGGATTGCAAAACTGGAGGGCTTGTGGGCCATTAGTCTGAGGATGGAAGTCTGAGGACACAAGCTAGGCTTAGGTTTCTGGGTGAGGACATGGCAGGCACAATCTACAGATCTGAACCGAGATCTCGTGCATCTGAAGTCATGGTGAGGATCAGAAGATCGCTCAGGTTGGACCTTAAGTCCCTGAGGGCCACTTCATCAAGGGGGGGGATCAGGAGGCCATGGGTGTTTTCTCACGATGGGAGTTGTGAGAAGCTCCCAACTTCAAAGATTCTTCTGCAGGACAATTGAGACCTGTTGGTTGGCTCCAGGCTGACGATTCCGAGCAGGGTTCTAAGGATGGATGGCTGGGTAGCCCATCTCGCATTCCAATTGTCTCCTAGCAACAAGACAAGTTAGATCTGCTGGATCTCGCAGAGCAACCGAATACGCTGAGTTGAAATGGACTCTCCTGTGGATGGGTCCTAATGTGTTTTTGTCTATGGATACCTTGGAATGACGCGGTGGCACGGGGGCCATGAAGGGTTCTCCTAAACAGAGGCTTTGACATCACTCCCACGTGCAAGTTTCCCATGTGTAGATGAGATTTGTTCTGGTGGGTGAGTCAAGAAACAGACATATGCTGGTACTGAAATCCAGGCCTCTGAGGAGAGATGCCTGGAAACCAAAGCAATGGATCCGATTAGGGCCTAGGGGCCTGTTCGTTCCTTTTTACCTCTGGGGATATCAGTCTACAAGTCTGAGTGCAGGTAGGTTCTCAGATGGGCTCAGATTGCTTCTGTTTGTCCTGGGAAGCCACCACTATTGGGATGGCCTCAGGGACTTTGGATGTTTATCATTTTAGTAGGGTTGTGGCCATTGGAATGGGCACATACAATTCCCTTGGAGAGGGCAAGCACAGTCGTCAGGTTTGGCTCCACGGGCCTGAGCCTGTGGGGTGTGTAGGCCAGGGCTGTTTGGACAGTTGTCTGAAACACAAAGTCGGCTTATGTTTCGGGACATAGGTATGGCAGGACTGATCTACAGACCATGAGGAGAACATTTCGGGATATGAAAAAAGGGCGAGTGTGAGGCTCTTGGTCAAGTTTTTGTCTCTGGATATCGTGTCACTCATGGTCGTGAAATTTCCAGGTGACTTCATGGGAAATGGACGAGTCTTACTCTCTGGGGGTTTGGCCCCGTCCAAAGAGTTTGGGGACATTCTGTGGGATGGAAGAATTCCGTTGTTCTGTTGTTGATGATTTTTTTGTTTTGTTTTTCAACCTCAGGTGTCCCACCAAATGAGGGATTCCAGAGTAGAGCCCTGGGGAGGGCCGAATGGACAACCAGAAATCTGGTTAAAAATTGGGGCCTAGGGACATGCCAAGCCCATTATGACATCTAATGGTCCAGCCACTGAGAGGACGTACTAGAGGACAGGACTCACGCTGAGGGTCACAATGCGTGTTATGCCCTCCTTGCACTCAAGAATGGGCGGGGCCTCAGGCTGAATGCTAGTTTCTCCTACACTGAACGTTGGACAACATGCCGACCACAAGGTTTCTTGCCATGGGTAAGGAAGAGTTCTGATTTCTGCATCACAGTCACCCCTGGGCAGTGAATGGAGATAAGGTCTAGATTCTGAAGCCTGAAAACTGAGGTAGGGAATAGAAGATGACCTAAGGCCATGGCGGGTCTGATGTGCTCAGTGTGCGGTCAGCTGTCTGGGTGTTGGTCACGAGGTCCGGGCTCAGGTTGTCAGACAGTACATTAGTGCCCAGGTTAGACTATATATTTTGGGTGCATTCGAGTGCCGTGTATGTTCTTATCTGAAGAACTCTTCAGGATATGAAGAATGAGCGAGTCTGCGGCGCGGGCTCAGGCTTTTGTCTCTGGATTTTGTATCAGCGATGGCCATGGAATGTCGGGGAGGCCTCATGGGCCATGGACGACTCTTGCTCTCTGTGGATTTGGCCCGATCCCAATTGCTTTTCGTCAATCTGTTGGATGGGAGGACTCCTTTCAGGTTTGTTACATCTGGTGTCCTACCAAAAGAGGAATTCCAAAGCAGAGCCCTGGGGAAGAGTGAAGGGACAACCCAAACTCTGGATAAAAATTGGGGCCTAGGGGCATGGCAAGCCCAGTATGTTATCTCTCCATCCAGCCACTGAGAGGCCTTACCTGAGGACTGGGCTCAGGCTGAGGGTCACAATGTGAGTTTGTGACCAATGTGGCCTGCAAGCATGGGCGGGGCCTCATGGGCCACACTGGTTTCAACCCACTGAACCTTGGACAACTTGCCAACCACAAGGTTTCTTGCCCTGGGGAAAGAGTTCTGATTTCTGCATCATTTTCAAACCCGGGCCGTGATGGGAGATAAGGTCTAGGTTCTGAAGCCTGAAAACCGAGTTTGAGAAGAGATGACGACCTAAGGCCATGACGGGTCCGATGTGCTCAATGTGCGGCCATCTGTCTGGGTGGGGCCAGGAGGTCCCGGCTCAGGATGTGTCAGAAAGGGCATTAGTGCCCAGATCAGCCTATATATTTCGGGTACAGCCAAATGCTGTGCAGGTTGATCCTCATTGGGGGTTTCAGGGTAGCCCCAGAGGGCAATGTTTTTCTTCTGGAGGGCAGGCAGAGTGCTGCATTGTAGGTCTGAATTGCCAAATTGGAGGGCTTGGGGGCCAGTAGTCTGAGGACGGAAGACTGAGAACCCAAGCTAGGCCTAGGTTTCTGGGTGAGGATATGGCAGGCACAATCTACAGTCCTGAATCTAGATCTCGTGCATCTGAAGTCAGGGCGAGGATCAGATGATCGCTCAGGTTGGATCCTCTGTACCTGAGGGCCCCTTCTTGAAGGGGGCGGGATCACGAGGCCATGGGGGTTTTCCGACGATGGGAGTTGTGAGAAGGTCCCAAATGCAAAGATTCTTCTGCCGGACAATGGAGACCTGTTGGTTGGCTCCAGGACAACGATTCCGAGCAGGGTTCTAAGGATGGATGTCTGGATAGCCTACCTCGCATTCTAATTTTTTCCAAGCAACAAGACAGGTCAGATCTGCTGGATCTGGGGGAGCAACCGAGGAGCCTGAGTTAAAATGGACTCTCCCGTGGTTGTGACCTAATATGATTTTGTGTCTATGGAGACCTTGGAATGAAGCGGTGGCACTGGGGCCCTGAAGGGTTCTCCTAAAGAGAGGCTTTCACACAGCTCCATCGTGCAAGTTTCCCATGTGTAGATGAGATTTGTTCTGATGGTGAGTCAAGAAACAGCCATATGCTGTTATTGAAATCCAGGCCCCTGAGGAGAGATGCCTCGAAACCAAAGCAATGGATCCGATAGATGCCTAGGGGCCTGTTCGTTCCTTATTACCTCTGGGGATATCAGTCCAAGGGTCTCAGTGCAGGTAGGTGCTCAGATGGGCTCAGATTGCCCCTGTTTGTCCTGGGAAGCCACAAATATTGGGATGGCCTCAGGAATTATGGAGGTTTATCCTCTTAGTAGGGTTGTGGCCATTGGAATGGGCACATACAATTCCCTTGGAGAGGGCAAGCACAGTCTTCAGGTTTGGCCTCAGGGGCCTGAGCCTGTAGGGTGTGTAGGCCAGAGCTGTTGGGACAGTTGTCTGAAAACAGAAACACGGCTTATGTTTCGGGTCATAGGTATGGCAGGACTGATCTACAGACCATGAGGAGAACTCTTCGGGATATGAAAAAAGGGCGAGTGTTGGGCTCTTGCTCAAGTATTTATCTCTGGATATCATGCTATTCATGGTCATGAAATTTCCGGATTACTTCATGGGAAATGGGCGAGTCTTACTACCTGGGGGGTTGGCCTAATCCAAAGAGTTTGGGGTCATTCTGTGGGACGGAATAAGTCCGTTTTTTGTTGTTGTTGTTTTGTATAGTTTTGTTTTTCAAACTCAGGGGTCCCACCAAATGAGGGATTCCAGAATAGAGCCCTGGGGAGGGGCGATTGGGCAACCAGAAATCTGGTTAAAATTGGGTCCTAGGGACAGCTAGACTTGGGTTTCAGGGCGAGGGCACGGCATGAACCCCCTGAAGATCTGAAGCAATATCTCATGCATCTGAAGTCATAGCGAGGATCAGACGTTGGCTCAGCTTGGATTTTCTGTTCATGACGGGCCCCTCATAAAGGGAGCCGAATCTCGAGGCCGTGGAGGTTTTCCCACGTTTGGAGTTGTGGGATGCCCCCTCCTAGGATTCCTTCTGTGGGACAATTGAGACCTGTTGGACAGCTCCAGGTCATCCCATATGGATGAGTGCAGACCAACGTTCAGGATGAATGCCTGGGAAGCCCGCCTCGCATTCCAATTGTCTCCTAGCGACAAGACAGTTTAGATCTGATGGCTCTGCGGGAGCAACCGGGGTGGCTGAGTTGAAATGGACTTTCCTGTGGATGGGTCTAATGTGTGTTTGTGTCCATGAGGGCCTTGGAATGGGGCGGTGGCACCGGGACCCTGAAGTATTCTCCTAAGCTTTTGACATAGCTCCCATGCACAAGTTTCCTTGTGGAGACGAGGTTTGTTCTGATGGGTGCCTCAGGAAAACACCAATGCTGGTATTGGAATCCAGGGTTTTGAGGAGACATGCCTGTAAACCAAAGCAATGGATCCGATTTTGGCCTAGGGTCCTGTCTGGTTCAATCTTCTTCTCTGGGGACATCCACCTAGGGTATTAGTGGAGTTAGATGCTCAGCTGGTGACAGACTGACCTTTTTTGTCCCGGGCGACCAATACTATTGGGATGGCCTCAGAGACTTTGGAGGGTTCTCCTAATTTGTACGATTTTGGACAATGGAATGGGCAGAATTCCCATGGATTGGGCAGGCACAGTCCTAATGTGTGGCTCCAGGGTCCCCATCCTGAATGGTGTGTGGCCCAGGACTTTGAGGACAGAAGTCTGAAAACACAACCTCAGCTTATGTTTGGGGACGTAGGTATGGCAGGCCCGATGTACAAACCATGAGAAGACATCTTCAGGATATGAAGATAGTGCGAGTCTGAGGCGCTTGCTCAGGCTTTTGTCTCTGGATTTTGTTTCAGAGATGGCCGTGGAATGTCGAGGAGGCCTCATAGGCCATGGACGAAACTTGCTCTCTGTGGATTTGGCGCGATCCCAATTGTTTTTCGTCAATCTTTGGATGGAGGACTCCTTACAGGGTGGTTATCTCAGGTGTCCCACCAAAAGAGGAGTTCCAAAGCAGAGCCCTGAGGAAGAGTGAAGGGACAACCCTAACTATTGTTAAAAATTGGGGCCTAGGGGCATGGCAAGCCCAATATGCTGTCTCTTCATCCAGCCACTTAGAGGCCTTACCTGAGGACTGGGCTAAGGCTGAGGGTCACAATGTGTGTTTGCCACCTATGTGGCTCGCGAGCAATGGCGGGGCCACATTGGACACACTGGTATCCACTACACTGAACATTATACAACTAGCCTACCACAAGGTTTCTTGCCATCGGGAAAGAGTTCTGATTTCTGCATCATTTTCAAACATGGGCAGTGATTGGAGATAAGGTCTAGGTTCTAAATCCTGAAATCCGAGGCTGGGAAGAGATAACGACCTAAGGCAATGGCTGGTCCGATGTGCTCAGTGAGCGGCCAGCTGTATGGGTGGGGCCAGGAGGTCCAGGCTCAGCCTCTGTCACAAAGGGCATTATTGCCCAGGTCAGCCTATATATTTTGGGTACAGCCAAGTGGCGTGCAGGTTGATCTTCATTTGGGGTTTCTGGGTAGCCCCAGAAGGCAATGTTTTTCTTCTGGAGGTCAGGCAGAGTGCTGCATTATAATTCTGGATGGCAAAACTGGAGGGCTTGTGCGCCATTAGTCTGAGGATGGAAGTCTGAGGACACAAGCTAGGCTTAGGTTTCTGGGTGAGGACATGGCAGGCACAATCTACAGATCTGAACCGAGATCTCGTGCATCTGAAGTCATGGTGAGGATCAGAAGATCGCTCAGGTTGGACCTTAAGTCCCTGAGGGCCACTTCATGAAGGGGGGGGGGATCAGGAGGCCATGGGTGTTTTCTCACGATGGGAGTTGTGAGAAGCTCCCAACTTCAAAGATTCTTCTGCAGGACAATTGAGACCTGTTGGTTGGCTCCAGGCTGACGATTCCGAGCAGGGTTCTAAGGATGGATGGCTGGGTAGCCCACCTCGCATTCCAATTGTCTCCTAGCAACAAGACAAGTTAGATCTGCTGGATCTCGCAGAGCAACCGAATTGGCTGAGTTGAAATGGACTCTCCTGTGGAAGGGTCCTAATGTGTTTTTGTCTATGGATACCTTGGAATGACGCGGTGGCACGGGGGCCATGAAGGGTTCTCCTACACAGAGGCTTTGACATCACTCCCACGTGCAAGTTTCCCATGTGTAGATGAGATTTGTTCTGATGGGTGAGTCAAGAAACAGCCATATGCTGGTACTGAAATCCAGGCCTCTGAGGAGAGATGCCTGGAAACCAAAGCAATGGATCCGATTAGGGCCTAGGGGCCTGTTCGTTCCTTTTTACCTCTGGGGATATCAGTCTACAAGTCTGAGTGCAGGTAGGTTCTCAGATGGGCTCAGATTGCTTCTGTTTGTCCTGGGAAGCCACCACTATTGGGATGGCCTCAGGGACTTTGGAGGTTTATCATTTTAGTAGGGTTGTGGCCATTGGAATGGGCACATACAATTCCCTTGGAGAGGGCAAGCACAGTCGTCAGGTTTGGCTCCAGGGGCCTGAGCCTGTGGGGTGTGTAGGCCAGGGCTGTTTGGACAGTTGTCTGAAACACAAAGTCGGCTTATGTTTCGGGACATAGGTATGGCAGGACTGATCTACAGACCATGAGGAGATCATTTCGGGATATGAAAAAAGGGCGAGTGTGAGGCTCTTGTTCAAGTTTTTGTCTCTGGATATCGTGTCACTCATGGTCGTGAAATTTCCAGGTGACTTCATGGGAAATGGACGAGTCTTACTCTCTGGGGGTTTGGCCCCGTCCAAAGAGTTTGGGGACATTCTGTGGGATGGAAGAATTCCGTTGTTCTGTTGTTGATGATTTTTTTGTTTTGTTTTTCAACCTCAGGTGTCCCACCAATTGAGGGATTCCAGAGTAGAGCCCTGGGGAGGGCCGAATGGACAACCAGAAATCTGGTTAAAAATTGGGGCCTAGGGACATGCCAAGCCCATTATGACATCTAATGGTCCAGCCACTGAGAGGACGTACTAGAGGACAGGACTCACGCTGAGGGTCACAATGCGTGTTATGCCCTCGTTGCACTCAAGAATGGGCGGGGCCTCAGGCTGAATGCTGGTTTCTCCTACACTGAACGTTGGACAACATGCCGACCACAAGGTTTCTTGCCATGGGTAAGGAAGAGTTCTGATTTCTGCATCACAGTCACCCCTGGGCAGTGAATGGAGATAAGGTCTAGATTCTGAAGCCTGAAAACTGAGGTAGGGAAGAGAAGATGACCTAAGGCCATGGCGGGTCTGATGTGCTCAGTGTGCGGTCAGCTGTCTGGGTGTTGGTCACGAGGTCCGGGCTCAGGTTGTCAGACAGTACATTAGTGCCCAGGTTAGACTATATATTTTGGGTGCATTCGAGGGCCGTGTATGTTCTTATCTGAAGAACTCTTCAGGATATGAAGAATGAGCGAGTCTGCAGCGCGGGCTCAGGCTTTTGTCTCTGGATTTTGTATCAGCGATGGCCATGGAATGTTGGGGAGGCCTCATGGGCCATGGACGATTCTTGCTCTCTGTGGATTTGGCCCGATCCCAATTGCTTTTCGTCAATCTGTGGGATGGGAGGACTCCTTTCAGGTTTGTTACCTCTGGTGTCCTACCAAAAGAGGAATTCCAAAGCAGAGCCCTGGGGAAGAGTGAAGGGACAACCCAAACTCTGGATAAAAATTGGGGCCTAGGGGCATGGCAAGCCCAGTATGTTATCTCTCCATCCAGCCACTGAGAGGCCTTACCTGAGGACTGGGCTCTGGCTGAGGGTCACAATGTGTGTTTGTGACCAATGTGGCCTGCAAGCATGGGCGGGGCCTCATGGGCCACACTGGTTTCAACCCACTGAACCTTGGACAACTTGCCAACCACAAGGTTTCTTGCCCTGGGGAAAGAGTTCTGATTTCTGCATCATTTTCAAACCCGGGCCGTGATGGGATATAAGGTCTAGGTTCTGAAGCCTGAAAACCGACGTTGAGAAGAGATGACGACCTAAGGCCATGGCGGGTCCATTGTGCTCAGTATGCGGCCATCTGTCTGGGTGGGGCCAGGAGGTCCCGGCTCAGGATGTGTCAGAAAGGGCATTAGTGCCCAGATAAGCCTATATATTTCGGGTACAGCCAAATGCTGTGCAGGTTGATCCTCATTGGTGGTTTCAGGGTAGACCCAGAGGGCAATATTTTTCTTCTGGAGGGCAGGCAGAGTGCTGCATTGTAGGTCTGAATTGCCAAATTGGAGGGCTTGGGGGCCAGTAGTCTGAGGACGGAAGTCTGAGAACCCAAGCTAGGCCTAGGTTTCTGGGTGAGGATATGGCAGGCACAATCTACAGTCCTGAATCTAGATCTCGTGCATCTGAAGTCAGGGCGAGGATCAGATGATCGCTCAGGTTGGACCCTCTGTCCCTGAGGGCCCCTTCTTGAAGGGGGGGGGATCACGAGGCCATGGGGGTTTTCCGACGATGGGAGTTGTGAGAAGGTCCCAAATGCAAAGATTCTTCTGCCGGACAATGGAGACCTGTTGGTTGGCTCCAGGACAACGATTACGAGCAGGGTTCTAAGGATGGATGGCTGGGTAGCCTACCTCGCATTCTAATTGTTTCCAAACAACAAGACAGGTCAGATCTGCTGGATCTGGGGGAGCAACCGAGGAGGCTGAGTTAAAATGGACTCTCCCGTGGTTGTGATCTAATATGATTTTGTGTCTATGGAGACCTTGGAATGAAGCGGTGGCACTGGGGCCCTGAAGGGTTCTCCTAAAGAGAGGCTTTCACACAGCTCCATCGTGCAAGTTTCCCATGTGTAGATGAGATTTGTTCTGATGGTGAGTCAAGAAACAGCCATATGCTGTTATTGAAATCCAGGCCCCTGAGGAGAGATGCCTCGAAACCAAAGCAATGGATCCGATAGATGCCTAGGGGCCTGTTCGTTCCTTATTACCTCTGGGGATATCAGTCCAAGGGTCTGAGTGCAGGTAGGTGCTCAGATGGGCTCAGATTGCCCCTGTTTGTCCTGGGAAGCCACAAATATTGGGATGGCCTCAGGAATTATGGAGGTTTATCCTCTTAGTAGGGTTGTGGCCATTGGAATGGGCACATACAATTCCCTTGGAGAGGGCAAGCACAGTCTTCAGGTTTGGCCTCAGGGGCCTGAGCCTGTAGGGTGTGTAGGCCAGAGCTGTTGGGACAGTTGTCTGAAAACAGAAACACGGCTTATGTTTCGGGTCATAGGTATGGCAGGACTGATCTACAGACCATGAGGAGAACTCTTTGGGATATGAAAAAAGGGCGAGTGTTGGGCTCTTGCTCAAGTATTTATCTCTGGATATCATGCCATTCATGGTCATGAAATTTCCGGATGACTTCATGGGAAATGGGCGAGTCTTACTACCTGGGGAGTTGGCCTAATCCAAAGAGTTTGGGGTCATTCTGTGGGACGGAATAAGTCCGTTTTTTGTTCTTGTTGTTTTGTATAGTTTTGTTTTTCAAACTCAGGGGTCCCACCAAATGAGGGATTCCAGAATAGAGCCCTGGGGAGGGGCGATTGGGCAACCAGAAATCTGGTTAAAATTGGGTCCTAGGGACAGCTAGACTTGGGTTTCAGGGCGAGGGCACGGCATGAACCCCCTGAGGATCTGAAGCAATATCTCATGCATCTGAAGTCAGAGCGAGGATCAGACGTTGGCTCAGCTTGGATTTTCTGTTCATGACGGCCCCTTCATGAAGGGAGCCGAATCTCGAGGCCGTGGAGGTTTTCCCACGTTTGGAGTGGTGGGATGCTCCCTCCTAGGATTCCTTCTGCGGGACAATTGAGACCTGTTGGACAGCTCCAGGACATCCCATATGGATGAGTCCAGACCAATGTTCGATGATGGATGCCTGGGAAGTCCGCCTCGCATTCCAATTGTCTCCTAGCGACAAGGCAGTTTAGATCTGATGGCTCTGCGGGAGCAACCGGGGTGGCTGAGTTGAAATGGACTTTCCTGAGGATGGGTCTAATGTGTGTTTGTGTCCATGACGGCCTTGGAATGGGGCGGTGGCACCGGGACCCTGAAGTATTCTCCTAAGCTTTTGACATAGCTCCCATGCACAAGTTTCCTTGTGGAGACGAGGTTTGTTCTGATGGGTGCCTCAGGAAAACACCAATGCTGGTATTGGAATCCAGGGTTTTGAGGAGACATGCATTTAAACCTAAGCAATGGATCCGCTTTTGGCCTAGGGTCCTGTCTGGTTCAATCTTCTTCTCTGGGGACAATCTTCTAGGGTATGAGTGGAGGTAGATGCTCAGCTGGTGACAGACTGCCCTTTTTGTCCCGGGCGACTTATACTATTGGGATGGCCTCAGGGACTTTGGAGGGTTCTCCTAATTTGTACGATTTTGGACAATGGAATGGGCAGAATTCCCATGGATTGGGTAGGCAGAGTCCTAATGTGTGGCTCCAGGGTCCCCAGCCTGGATGGTGTGTGGCCCAGGACTTTGAGGACAGACGTCTGAAAACACAAACTCAGCTTATGTTTGGGGACGTAGGTATGGCAGGCCCAATCTACAAACCATGAGAAGACATCTTCAGGATATGAAGATAGTGCGAGTCTGAGGCGCTTGCTTAGGCTTTTGTCTCTGGATTTTGTATCAGCGATGGCCGTGGAATGTCGAGGAGGCCTCATGGGCCATGGACGAATCTTGCTCTCTGTGGATTTGGCCCGATCCCAATTGTTTTTCGTCAATCTGTTGGATAGATGACTCCTTTCAGGGTTGTTACATCAGGTGTCCCACCAAAAGGGAATTCCATAGCAGAGCCCTGGGGATGAGTGAAGGGACAACATGAACTATGGTTAAAAATTGGGGCCTAGGGTCATGGCAAGCCCAATATGCTGTCTCTTCATCCAGCCACTGAGAGGCCTTAGCTGAGGACTGGGCTTAGGCTAGGGTCACAATCTGTGTTTGCTACCTATCTCGACCGCGAGCAATGGCGGGTCCTCAAGGGACACACTGGATTCCACTACAATGAACGTTGGACAACAAGCGAACCACAAGTTTTCCTGCCATCAGGAAGGAGTTATGATTTCTGCATCATTTTCAAACCCGGGCAGTGATTGGAGATAAGGTCTAGGTTCTGAAGCCTGACAACTGAGGTTGGGAAGGGATAACGACCTAAGGCCATGGGGGGTCTGAAGTTCTCAGTTTGTAGCCCGCTGTCTGGGTGGGCCCAGGAGGTCCAGGCTCAGGCTGTGTCAGAAAGGGTATTATTGCCCAGGTCATCCTATATATTTTGGGTATAGCCAAGTGTCGTGCAGGTTGATCTTCACTTGGGGTTTCTAGGTAGCCCCAGAGGGCAATGTATTCCTTCTGCAGGGCAGGTAGAGTGCTGCATTGTAGTTCTGGATTGCCAAACTGGAGGTCTTGTGAGCCAGTAGTCTGTGGACAGAAGTCTGAGGACACCAGCTAGGCTTAGGTTTCTGGGTGAGGACATGGCAGGGACAATCTACAGACCTGAACCGAGATCTCGTGCATCTGAAGTCAGGGTGAGGATCAGACGATCGCTCAGGTTGGACCTTATGTCCCTGATGGCCACTTTATGAAGGGGGGGAATCATGTGGCCATGGGGCTTCTCTCACGATGGGAGTTCTGAGAAGCTCCCATCTGCAACGATTCTTCTACAGGACAATTGAGACCTGTTGGTTGGCTCCAGGCCAACGATTCCGAGCAGGGTTTTAAGGATGGATGGCGGGGTAGGCCACCTCGCATTCCAATTGTCTCCTAGCAACAAGACAAGTTAGATCTGCTGGATCTCGCGAAGCACCCGAATTCGCTCAGTTGAAATGGACTCTCCTGCGGATGAGTCCTAATGTGTTTTTGTGTCTATGGAGACCTTGTAATGGGGCAGTGGCACACAGGCACTGAAGGATTCTCCTAACTGGATGTTTTGAGACATCTTCAAAGGATAATGTTTCCCATGTGGAGAAGAGATTTGTTCTGATTGCTGCCTCATGAAATCCCCATATGCTAATATTGGAAACCAGGCCTCTGAGGAGAGATACCTGTAACCGAAAGCAATGAATCTGATTCAGGCCTAGGGGCCTGTCTGATTCAATCTTCTTCTCTGGGGACATCCATCTACACTGAGTAGAGGAAGATGCTCAGCTGGTTTCAGATGACCCTTGTTTGTCCTGGGCGGCCTACATTATTGGGATGTCCTTGGGGACTCTGGAGGTTTTTCCTAATTTGTACGATTGTGGACAATGGAATGGGCAGAATTCCCGTGGTATGGACAGGCACAGTCCTGATGTGTGTCTCCAGGGGCCCCAGCCTGAAGGGTCTGTTGCCCAGGAATGTGGGGACAGAAGTCTGAAAACACAAACACGGCTTAGGTTTGGGAAGTAGGTATGGCAGGCCCGATCTACAGACCGTGAGGAGAACTCTTCGTGATACGACAAAAGAGCGAGTGTGAGGCGCTTGCTCAGACTTTTGTCTCTGGATTTGTTGTCAACGATGGCTGTGGAATCTCGGGGAGGCCTCATGGGCCATGGACGAGACTTCCTCTCTGTGAATTTGGTCCAATCCCAATTGTTTTGGGTCAATATGAAGGATGGGAGGAGTCCTTTTAGTTTTGTTACCTCAGGTGTCCCACCAAAAGAGGGATTCCAAAGCAGAGCTCTGGGGAGGGATGAATGGACAACCCGAAAAATCCAAGTGGAGTGAGGTCGAGAACAGAGCAGGTTGATCCTCATTTGGGGTTTATGGAGATCCCCATAGAGCAACGTTTTTCTTCTGGAGGGCCAGCATAGGGCTGCATTTTGGTTCCAGAATTCCAAGTCTTGAGGACATGTTTGCCAGGAGTGTGAGGAAGGAAGTCTGAAAGCACAAGGTACCACGAGGTTTGGGCCCACTGTGCAGAGGCTGAATCGAGATCTCCTGCATCTGAGGTCAGGGCGAGTATCAGATGTTGCCTCAGCTGCAGTTTGTGTCCATGACGGCCCCTTCATGAAGGGGGTGGGGGCGTCATGAGGCCAGGGTGGTTTCCCTACGCTGGGAGTTGTGAGCTGCTCCAAACTTCAAAGTTTCCTTCTTCAGGACAGTCGAGTACTATTGGATGGTTCCAGGATGCCCCATACAGAAAGACTCGAGATCAGGGGCCTAAGCATGGATGCCGAGAAACGCCAACTCACCTTCCCATTGCCTGGTCGAGAGAAGGCACGCTCAATCTGCGGGCTCTTGGGTGAGCTACCCAGAAGGCTGAGTTTAAATGGACTTTCCTGAGGATGAGTCATAATGTGGGTTGGTGGCCATGGAGACCTTGGAATGTGGCAGTAGCTAAGGGACTCTGCAGGATTCTCCAACCCGAAGGGTTTGACCCAACTCCAACAAGGAAGCTTTCCATGTGGAGATGAGAGGTGTTCTGTCTGGTGCCTCATGATAGCCCCATATGCTGGTCTTCGAACCCAGGCCTCTGAGGAGTGATACCTGGACACCAAAGCAAGAGTTCATAATAGGGCCTAGGGGCCTGTCTGGTTCAATCTTCTGTCTCTGCGGATATCAGTCTGTGTGTCTGCATGGAGGTAGTAGTTGCTCAGCTGGTGTCATAATGCCCCTGTTTGTCCAGTGCGGCTTGCGGTAGTGGGATGTCCTTGGGGACCTTGAGGTTTCGACTATTTTGTAGAGTTGTGGCCAATGGAACGGGCAGTTTCTTTGGAGAGAGCAGGCACAGTTCTGTGGTGTGGCTCCAGAGACCCCAGCCTGAAGGCGGTGTGGGCCACGGCTGGTCCATCCACTGAGAGGCATTACTTTAATACGGGACTCACGCTACAGGTCACAATGCATGTCTGTGCCCTAGGCGGCCCTCAAACACTGGCGTGGCCTTTCCGACAATGCAGGTTTTCCCACATTGAACGTTTCACAACATGCCAACCACAAGGTTTCTGGCCATGGGGAAGGAGGAATTCTAATTTCTGCATCACGTTCACCCCTGGGCAGTGATTGGAGATAAGGTCTAGTTTCTGAAGCCTGAAAACCGAGGTTGGGAAGAGATGACGAACTACAGCCATAGCGGGTCCCTTGTGTCCAGGTTGGAGCCAGCTGTCTAGGTGTCGTTTGGGATGTCTTGTCTCAGGCTGTGCCAGACAGGGCATTCGTATTCAGGGTAGGCTGTATAATTGCTTTACAGTCGAGTGGCATGCATTAGATAATCATTTGGGGTTTCTTATTAGCAGCATAGGGCAAAGTTTTTCTTCTGGAGGGCAGGCAGAGTGCTGCATTGTGGCTTCGGAATTCCCAAACTGGAGGGCTTGTGGGCCAGGTGAGTGAGGACGGAAGTCTGAGAACACAAGCTAGGCTTAGGTTTCGGGGAATGGACATGGCAGGCACACTCTGCAGAGCTGAATTGCGATCTCATGAGTCTGAAGTCAGGTCGAGGATCAGACTTTGGCTCAGGTTGGAGTTTCTGTCCATGTTGGCCCCTTCATGAAGGGGGGGGCATTATGAGGCCATGGGGGTTTTCCCACTATTAGAGTTGTGAGATGCTCCAAACCGCAAGGATTCCTTCTGTGGGACAGTTAAGATTTGTTGGATGGCTCCAGGACGTCTCATAAGTTATTTTTCCAGAACAGGGTTCTAAGTATGGATGCCTGGGCAGAAAGCCTCAATTCCAATTGTCTCCTAGCAACAAGAAACTTTTGATCTGCTGACTTGGGGTAGCATCAGAGGGGGCTGAGTTGGAATGGACTTTCCTGAGGATGGTCTTAAATGAGTTGAAATGGACTTTCCTGAGGATGGTCTTAATGTTGGTTTGAGTCCATTGAGACCTTGGTATGGGGCAGTGGCACCAGGGCCCTGAAGGATTCTCCTAACCAGAGGTGATAACAAAGCTCCAATGAGCAAGTTTTTCATGGGGAGACGAGATTTGTTCTTATGGGTGCCTCAGGAAACCACCATTTGCTGGTATTGGAAATGAGGCCTCTGAGGAGAGATGCCTGGAAACCAAAGCAATCATCTGATTAGGGCCTAGGGGCCTGTCCGGTTCAATATTCTTCTTTGGGGACATCTTTTGTCTGAGTGGAGGTAGTTGCTCAGCTGGTTTGAGATCACACCTGTTTGTCCTGGGCGGCCTACACTATAGGGATGGCCTCGGTAACTTTGGAGGTTTTTCCTAATTTGCAAGGTTGTGGCCAATGGAATGGGAAGAATTCTCTTGAAAGGGAAGCACAGTCCTGAGGTGTGGCTCCAGGGACCCAAGTGTGGAGCATGTGTGGTCCAGGGCTATTTGGACAAAAGTCTGAAAACACAAACTCCACTTAGGTTTGGGTCTGTAGGTATGGCCGGCCCAATATATAGACCGTGAGGAGATCTCTTCGGGATATGAACAAAGGGCGAAAGTGAGGTGCTTGCTCATGCTTATTTTTTTCTGGATATGTGTCACCGATTGCCATGGAATGTCCGTGTGTCCTCATGGGCCATCGATGAGGCTCCCTTTCTGGGGATTTGACCCAGTCCCAAGAGTTTGGGGTCATTCTGTGGGAAGGGAGGAGGCCTTTCTGTTTTTTTTTTTTTTTTTTTTTTTTTTTTTTTTAACCTCAGGTGGACCACCAAAAGAGGGATTCCACAGCAGAGTCCTGGGGAGGGGCGACTGGACAACCAGAACTCTGGTTAACATTGGGACCTAAGAACATGGCAAGCCCCATATGTGGGCTATTGGTCCAGACACTGAGAGGCCTTCCTTGAGCATAGGGCTCACATTGAGTTTCACAATGTATTTTTGTGCCCAAGGAGCCCCTCAAGTCAGGGCGTGGCCTAATGTACCATGCTGGTTTCTCCTACACTGAACGTTGCACAATATGGCAACCACAAGTTTTCTGGCCATGGGGAAGAAGGAGTTCTAATTTCTGCAACACTTTCACTCCTGGACTGTGATTGGATTTAAGGTCTAGGTTCTGAAGCCTGAAAAGTGATGTTGGGAAGAGATGAAGACCTAAGGCCATGGTGTGACTGATGTGCTCAGTGTTCGGCCAGCTGTTGAGTGTGGGTTGGGAGGTGCAGGCTCAGGCTGTGGCAGACAGGGAATTAGTGCCCAGGCTAGACTGTATCATTGGGGTGCAGTCGAGTTTCGTGCAGGTTGGTACTCATTTGTGGTTACCGGGCAGCCCCAGAGGGCAACGTTTTTCTTCTGGAAGGAAGACACAGTGCCACATAGTGGCTCCAGAATTCCCAAACTGGAAGGCTTCTGGGCCAGGAGTGTGAGGAAAAAATTCTGAGAACACAAGCCAGACTTAGATTTCGGGGTGAGGGGACGGCAGGAACCCTCTGCAGAGATGATTCGAGATCCCGTGTACCTGAAGACAGAGCTAGGATCAGACGTTGGCTCAGGTTGGAGTTTCTGTCCATGACGGCCCCTTCATGAAGGGGAGTGTGTCACGAGGCCATGGAGGTTTTCCCACGATGGGAATCGTGAGATGCTCCAAACCGCAATGATTCCTTCCGTGGGACAGTCGAGACCTGCTGGATGGCTCCAGGTCATCCCATAAGGAAGTTATCCAGAGCAGGGTTCTAAGGATGGATGCCTGGGCAGCCTGCCTCCCATTCCAGGTGTCTGATAGCGCCAAGGCAAGTTCGATCTGCTGGATCTAGGGGAGTAACCGAGGCGGGTGTGTTGAAATGGGTGAGTTGAGGATGGGTCATAATGTGCATTTGTGTCCATGGAGACCTTGGAATGGGGTGCTTGATCCGGGGCCTTGAGGGATGTTCATAACCGGAGGTTTTGATGGAGCTCTAAAGAGTACGTTTCCTATGTAGAGAAGAGAATTGTTTTGATGAGTGCCTAAGGAATCTCCCATATGCTGGTATTGGAAACCAGGCCTCTGAGGAGAGATGCCTGGAAACAAAATCAATGGATATGATTAGGGCCTAGGTGCCTGTCCGGTTCAATCTCTTTCCTGGGGATACGTGTCTATGGATCTGAGGGGAGGTAGTTGCTCGGCTTGTGTCAGATCACCCCTGTTTGTCCTGGGCAGCCTAAAATATTGGGAATTGCCTCGGGATTTTGGAGTTTCTCCTAATCTATAGGGTTGTGGCCAATGGAATGGGCAGAAATCCCCTGGAGAGGGCAGGCACAGTTCTGAGTTTGGCTCTAGGGGCCCAGCCTTGAGGGTGTGTGGGCCAGGCCTGTGGGGACAGAAGTCTGAAAACACAAATTCTGCTTAGGTTTGGGGACATAGGTATGGCACGCCCAATCTACAGACCGTGATAACACTTCGGGATATGTAAAAGGGTGAGTTTGAGGTGCTTGCTCAGGTTTTGTCTCTGGATTTGTGTCAACAATGTGGGTCGAATGCTGGCGTGGCCTCATGGGTTGTGGACGGCTTTCCTTCTCTGAGGATTTAACCCAATCCCAAGAGTTTGGGTACATTCTGTGGGATGGGAGGTGTCCTTTCTGTTTTTTTATTTTATTTTATATACCTCATGTGTGCCAATAAAAGAGGGATTCCAGAGCAGAGTCCTTGGTAGGGACAACTGGATAACCCCACCTCTGTTTAACTTTGGGGGCCTAGGGGCATGGCAAGTCCAATATGTGGGCTCTTGATTCAGACACTGAGAGGTCTTCCTTGAGGACAGGGCTCATGCTGAGGGTCACAATGCCTATTTGTTCCCAACAAGGCCCTCAAGCATGGGAAGGGCCTCATGGGCCACGCTGGATTCTCCTACACTGAACGTTGGAGAATATGCCAACCACAAGATTTCCGGCCATGGCGAAGGAAGAGTTGTGATTTCTGCATCACGTTAACCCCTGGACAGTGATTGGAGTTTAGGTCTAGGTGCTGAAACCTGAAAACCGAGGTTGGGAAGAGATGAAGACCTAAGGACCTGATGGGTACAATGAGCTCAGTGTGTGGCTAGCTGTTGCGTGTAGGTCTGGAGGTGTGGGCTCATTCTGTGTCAGACAGGGCATTAGACAGGGTAGACTGTATATTTGGGGTGCAGTCGAGTGGCGTTCAGTTGATCCTCATTCGTGTTTCTAGGTAGCTCCATAAGGCAACGTTTTTCTTCTGGAGGGCAGGCAGAGTGCTGCATTGTGGCCCCAGTACTGCCAAACTGTAGGGCTTTTGGGCCAGGGGTGTGAGGACGGTAGTCTGAGAATACAAGCTAGGCTTAGTTTTTGGTGTGAGGGTACAGAAGGCACACTCTGCAGAGCTGAATCAAGATCTCATGCACCTGAAGCCAGGGCGAATATCAGACATTTGCTCAGGTTGGAGTTTCTGTCCATGATGGCCCCTTTATAAAGTGGAGCGTCTCAAGAGGCCATGAAGATTTTCCCGCAATGGGAGTTGTGAGATGCACCAGACAGCAAAGATTCCTTCTGTGGGACACTTGAGACATGTTGGATGGCTCTAGGATGTCCCATATGGAACGACTCCAGAGTAGGGTTCTAAGGATGGATGCCTGGGCAGCCCGCCTCCCATTCTAGTTGTCTCCTAGCAACAAGGCAGGTTTGATCTGCAGGCCCTGGGGGAGAAACCAAGGGGGATGAGTTGACATGGACTCTACTGAGGATAGATCATAATGTGGGTTTAAGTCCATGGAGACCTTGGAATGGGGCGCTTGATCCGGGACCCTGAAAGATTCTCCCAAACAGAGGTTTTTATAGAGCTCCAAAGAGTACATTTCCTATGTGGAGATGAGATTTTTCTATGAGTGCCTCAGTAATCCCCCATATGCTGGTATTGGTAAACAGGCCTCTGAGGAGAGATGCCTGGAAACAAAAGCAATGGATCTGATTAGGGCCTAAGTGCCTGTCCAGTTCAATCTTATTCTATGGGGATATCTGTCTCTGGGTCAGAGTGGAGGTAGTTTCCTAACTTGTGAAAGATCATCCCTGTTTGTCCTGGGCAGACAACACTATTGGGATGGCTTCGGGGAGTTTGGAGGTTTCTCCTAATCTATAGGGTTATGGCCAATGGAAATGGCAGAATTCCCCTGGAGAAAGAAGACAGAGTCCTCAGGTGTGGCTCCCGGGGCCCCTGCTTGGATGGTGTGTGGGCCAGGACTGTGGGGACAGAAGTCTGAAAACACAAACTCAGCTTAGGTTTGGGGATGTATGTATGAAGGCTTGATCTACAGACCGTGAGAATTTTCCGGGCTATGAACAAAGGGCAAGTATGTGGCGTTTGCTCAGGCTTTTGTCTCTGGATTTTGTGCCTACGGTGGCCGTGGAATGTCGGGGAGTCCTCAAGGGTCATGGACAAGTTTTTCTGTGCTGATTTGGCCTGATCCCAAGTGGTTGGGATCATTCTGTAGATGGGAAGAGTCCTTTCTGTATTTTTTTTTTTTTTTACCTCATGTGTCCCACCAAAGAGGGATTCCAGAGCAGTGCCCTGAGTAGGGGTGACTAGACTTCTCTAACTCTGGTTGAGATTGGGGGACTAGGGGCTTGGCAAGCTCCATATGTGGGCTGTTGTTCCAGTCACTAAGAGGCTTTACATGAGGATAGGGCTCACGCTGAGGGTCACAATGTGTGTTTGTGCAAATTGTAGCCCTCAGGGATAGGTGGGGCCTCATAGTCCATGCTGCTTACTCCTACAATGAACGTTGGACAACATGCCAACCACAAGGTTTCTTGCCATGGCGAAGGAGAAGTTCTGATTCTTGTATCACGTTCACTCCTGAGCAGTGAGTGGAGATAAGGTCTAGGTTCTGAAGGTGAAAACTGAGGTTGGGTAGAGATGATGGCCGAAAGCCATTGTGGGTTTGATATGCTCAGTGTACGGCCAGCTGTCTGGGTGTTGGACTGGAGGACTGCCTTCAGGCTGTGTCACACAGGGCTTTAGTGCACAAGCTAGATTGTATAATTGGGGTATGGTCGAGTGGCATGCAGGTTGTTACTCATTTGGCGTTTCTGGTTAGCCCTATAGGGCAACATTTTTCTTCTGGAGGGCAGGCAGAGTGCTGCATTGTGTCTCCAGAATTGCCAAACTGGAGGGGTGTGGCCAGGATTGTGAAGACGGAAGTCTGAGAACACAAGTTAGGCTTAGGTTTGGGGGCGAGGGCACAGGAGGCACACTCTCAAGTGCTGAATCGAGATCTCGTGCTTCTGAATTCAGGGCGTGGATCAGACTTTGGCTTAGGAAGGAGTTTCTGTCCATGATGGCCCATTTATGAAGGTGTGGGGCATCATGGGGAAATGGAGGTTTTCTCACAGTGGGATTGTGTGATGCTTCAAAGCACAAGGATTCATTCTGCGAGACAGTCAAGACAGGTTGGTTGGATTCAAGATGTCCCATAGAGAAATTCTCCAGAGCAGGGTTCGAAGGATGGATGTCTGGGCAGCCCACCTCGCATTCCAACTGTCTCCTAGTGACAAGGCAGGTTTGATTTGCTGGCTCTGGGTGAGCAGCCGAGGGGGCTGATTTGAAATGGACTCTCCTGAGGATGGATCATAATGTAAGTTTGTGTCCTTGGAGACCTTGGAATTGGGCCATGGTGCCAGCGCCCTGAAGGATCCTCCTAACCTGACGTATTGACACAGCTCCAATGAGCAAGTTTCTCATGTGGAGATGAGATCTGTTCTGATTGTTTCCTTAGGAAACCCCCATATTCTGATATTGGAAACCAAGCCTCTGAGGAGAGATACATAGAAACCAAAGCAATGGATCAGAAGTTGGCTCAGGTTGGAGTTTCTGTCCATGATGGCCCCTTTATAAAGGGGAGCATCTCATGAGGCCATGTAGGTTTTCCCACGATAGGAGTTGTGAGATGCTCCAATCTGCAAGGATTCCTTCTGCGGGACAGTCAAGACCAGTTGGAAGGCTCCCAGGACATCCCATATGGAACGGCGCCAGAGCAGGATTCCAACGATGGATGCCTAGAGAGTCTGCTTTGCATTCCAGTTGTCTCCTAGCGACAAGGCAGGTTTGATAATCTGGCTCTGGGGGAATAATCAACGGGGCTGAGTTGCAATGTATTCTCCTGCCGAATGGTCATAATGCGGGTTTGTGTCCATGGAGACCTTGGAATAGGGCGGTGGCTACGGTTACCTGAAGCTTTCTCCTAACTGGAGGTTTTTTCAGAGCTCCAAAGGATAAGTTTCCCATGTGGAGACAAGATTTCTTCTGAATGGTATCTCTGGAATCCCCCATATGCTGGTATTGGAAAACAGGCCTCTGAGGAGAGATGCTTAGATACAAAAGCAATGGAATCAATTACGTTCTAGGGGCCTGTCCAGTTGAATACCTTTCTCTTGGGATATCTGTCTACGGGTGAGTTGAGGTCGTTGCTCAGCTTGTGACAGATCACCCCTCTTTGTACTGGGCGGCCTACACTATTGGTATGGCCTCTGGGACTTTGGAGGTTTCTCCTAATCTGTAGGGTTGTGGCCAATGGAATGGGAAGAATTTCCTTGGAGAGGGCAGGCACAGTCCTGAGGTGTGGGTCCAGGGGCCTCAGCCTGGAGGGTGTGTGGGACAGGGATGTCAGGATAGAAGACTGAAAACACGGTTTGGGGACTTAGGTATGGCAGGCCCGATCTACAGACTATGAGGAGAATTTTTTGGGCTATGACCTAAGGGTGAGGCTTATGTCTCTGGATTTTGTGACAATAGTGGCCGTGGAATGTCGAGCTGGCCTCATGGGCCATGGAGGAGTCTTTCTCTCTGGGGATGGCCTGATCCCAAGTGATTGGGGTCATTCTGTGGGTGGGAGGAATCCTTTCTCTGTTTACTTACCTCAAATGTCCCACCAAAGAGGGATTCCAGAGCAGAGCCCTGAGTAGGGTTGACTAGATGTCTCTACCTCTGGTTAAGATTGGGTGACTTGGGGCATGGCAGGCCCCATATGTGGGCTCATGGTCCAGCCACTGAGAGGCTTTCCTTGAGGACAGGGTTCAAACTGAGGGTCCCAATGCGTGTTTGTGCCCACCGCAGCTCTTAAGCATGGGCAGGGCCTCAGGGACCCTACACTACCCTCAGGGGCCCTACTACTACTCCTGAAGGCCGTACAGGGGTCATACACTGAACTTTGGATAAGATGCCAACCACAAGATTCTGGCGAGAGGGAAGGAGGAGTTATGATTTCTACATCACGTTCACCCATGGGAAATGAGTAGAGATAAGGTCTAGGTTTCTGTAGCCTGAAAACCAGGTTGGAAAGGGATGGCAACCTAAGGCCATGGCGGTTCAGATGTTCTCATTGTATGGCAAGCTGTCTGGTTGTCGGTTGGGAATTCAGGCCTCAGGTTGTAACAGACAGGGCATTAGTGCACAGGCTAGACTATATAATTGGTGTACAGTTGAGTGGCATGCAGGTTTATCCTCATTTGAGGTTTCTGGGTAGACCCATAGGGCAACGTTTTTCTTCTGGAGGGCAGGCAGAGTGCATCACTGTGTCATTGGAAATCCCAAAATGGAGGGCGTGTGGTCCAGGAGAGTGAGGAGGGAAATCTGAGAACACTAGCTATGCTTAGGTTTTGGGGTGAGTGCACAGCAGGTGCACTCTGAAGAGCTTAATCAAGATCACGTGCATCTGAAGTCAAGGCGAAGATCAGCCATTGGCTCACGATGGAGTTTCTTTCCATGATCCGACTCCATGAAGATTGGGGGCATCATGTGACCTTGGAAGCTTTCCATGATATGAGTTGTGAGGTGGTCCAAGAACAAGGACACCTGTGGGACAGTTGACACCTGTTGAATGGCTCAAGGATGTCCCATAAGGAACAACACAACAGAAGGGTTCTAAGGATCTTTAAGGAGAGATGCCTGGAAACCAAAGCAATGGATTCGATAGGTGCCTAGGGGCCTGCTCGTTCCTTTTTACCTCTGGGGATATCAGTCTACGGGTCTGAGTGCCGGTAGGTGCTCAGATGGGCCCAGATTGCCCCTGTTTGTCCTGGGAAGCCACAAATATTGGGATGGCCTCAGGGACTTTGGAGGTTTATCCTCGTAGTAGGGTTGTGGCCATTGGAATGGGGACATACAATTCCCTTGGAGAGGGCAAGCACATTCGTCAGGTTTGGCTCCAGGGGTCGGAGCCTGTAGGGTGTGTAGGCCAGGGCTGTTTGGAAAGTTGTCTGAAAACACAAACTCGGCTTATGTTTCAGGTCATAGGTATGGCAGGACTGATCTACAGGACATGAGGAGAACTCTTCGGGATATGAAAAAAGGGCGAGTGTGAGGCTCTTGCTCAGTTTTTGTCTCTGGATATCGTGTCACTCATGGTCGTGAAATTTCCGGGTGACTTCATTGGCAATGGACGAGTCTTACTCTCTGAGGGTTTGGCCCCGTCCAAAGAGTTTGGGGACATTCTGTGGGATGGAAGAAGTCCGTTGCTCTGTTGTTGTTGATTTGTTATCTTTTCATTTTCAAACTCAGGTGTCAAACCAAATGAGGGATTCCAGAGTAGAGCCCTGGGGAGGGGCGACGGGATAACCAGAAATATGGTTAAAAATTGGGGCCTTGGGACATGTCAAGCCCATTATGACATCTAATGATCCAGCCACTGAGAGGACGTACTAGAGGAGAGGACTCACGCTGAGGGTCACAATGCGTGTTTATGCCCTCGTCGCACACAAGATTGGGCGGGGCCTCAGGGTGAATGCTGCTTTCTCCTACACTGAACGTTGGACAACATGCCAACCACAAGGTTTCTTGCCATGGGTAAGGAAGAGTTCTGATTTCTGCATCACAGTCACCCCTGGGCAGTTCCTGGAAATACGGTCTAGGTTCTGAGGCCTGAAAACTGTGGTAGGGAAGAGATGATGACCTAATGCCATGGCGGGTCTGATGTGCTCAGTGTGCGGTCAGCTGTCTGGGTGTTGGTCACGAGGTCCGGGCTCAGGTTGTCAGACAGTGCATTAGTGCCCAGGTTAGTCTATATATTTTGGGTGAATTCGAGTGTCGTGTACGTTCTTATCTGAAGAACTCTTCAGGATATGAAGAATGATCGAGTCTGAGGCGCGTGATCAGGCTTTTGTCTCTGGATTTTGTATCAGATATGGCCGTGGAATGTTGGGGAGGCCTCATGGGCCATGTACGAATCTTGCTCTCTGTGGATTTGGCCCGATCCCAATTGTTTTTCGTCAATCTGTGGGATGGGAGGACTCCTTTCATGTTGTTACCTCAGGTGTCCCACCAAAAAGGTATTCCAAAGCAGAGCCCTGGGGAAGAGTGAAGGGACAACCCGAACTATGGTTAAAAATTGGGGCCTAAGGGCATGGCAAGCCCAATATGCTGTCTCTCCATCCAGCCACTGAGAGGCCTTACCTGAGGACTGGGCTCAGGCTGAGGGTCACAATGTGCGTTTGTGACCAATTTGCCCCGCAAGCATGGGCGGGCCTCATGTGCCACACTGATTACAACTACAGAGAAACCTCCGTGCATGTTGATCCTCATTGGTGGTGTCTGGGTAAGCCCAGTGGGCAATGTTTTACTTCTGGAGGGCAGGCAGCTTGCTGCATTGTAGTCTGGATTGCCAAACTGGAGGGCTTGTGGGCCAGTAGTCTGAGGATGGAAGTCTGAGAACCCAAGCTAGGCCTAGGTTACTGATTGAGGATATGGCAGGCACAATCTACAGACCTGAATCGATGTCTCGTGCATCTGAAGTCAGGGCGAGGATCAGACGATCACTCGGGTTGGACATTCTGTCCCTGATGGCCCATTTTTGAAGGGGGGAGTGGATCACGAGGCCCTGGGGGTTTTCCCACGAAGGGAGTTGTGAGAAGCTCCCAACTGCAAAGATTCTTCTGCAACAATTGAGACCTGTTGGTTGCCTCCAGGACATCGATTCCGAGCAGGGTTCTAAGGATGGATGGCTGAGTAGACCACCTCGCATTCCAATTTTCTCCAAGCAACAAGACAGGTTATATCTGCTCGATCTGGGGGAGCCACCGAGGAGGCTGAGTTGAAATGGACTCTCCCGTGGAAGTGTCCTAATATGATTTTGTGTCTATGGAGACCTTGGAATGAAGCAGTGGCACTGGGGCCCTGAGGGGTTCTCCTAAAGAGAGGCTTTCACACAGCTCCATCATGCAAGTTTCCCATGTGTAGATGAGATTTGTTCTGATGGGTGAGGCAAGAAACAGCCATATGCTGTTATTGAAATCCAGGCCTCTGAGGAGAGATGCCTGGAAACCAACGCAATGGATGCGATAGGTGCCTAGGGGCCTGATCGTTCCTTTTTACCTCTGGGGACATCAGTCTCCAGGTCTGAGTGCCGGTAGGTGCTCAGATGGGCCCAGATTGCCTGGGGGCCCTAGGTTGAATGCTGGTTTCTCCTACACTGAACGTTGGACAACATGCCAACCACAAGGTTTCTTGCCATGGGTAAGGAAGAGTTCTGATTTCTGCATCACAGTCAGCCCTGGGCAGTGATTGGAGATAAGGTCTAGGTTCTGAAGCCTGAAAACTGAGGTAGGGAAGAGATGATGACCTAAGGCCATGGCGGGTCCGATGTGCTCAGTGTGTGGTCAGCTGTCAGTGTGTTGGTCACGAGGTCCGGACTCAGGTTGTCAGACAGTGCATTAGTGCCCAGGTTAGACTATATATTTTGGGTGCATTCGAGTGCCGTGTAGGTTCTTATCTGAAGAACTCTTCAGGATATGAAGAATGAGCGAGTCTGAGTCGCGTGCTCAGGCTTCTGTCTCTGGCTTTTGTATCAGCGATGGCCGTGGAATGTTGGTGAGGCCTCCTGGGCCATGGACGAATCTTGCTCTCTGTGGACTTGGCCCGATCCCAATGGTTTTCCGTCCATCTGTGGGATGGGAGGACTCCTTTCAGGTTTGTAACCTCAGGTGTCCCACCAAAATAGGAATTCCAAAGCAGAGCCCTGGGGAAGAGTGAAGGGACAACCTGAACTATAGTTAAAAATTGGGGCCTAAGGGCATGGCAAGCCCAATATGCTGTCTCTCCATCCAGCCACTGAGAGGCCTTACCAGAGGACTGGGCTCAGGCTGAGGGTCACAAGGTGTATTTGTGACCAATGAGGCCCGCAAGCATGGGCAGGGCCTCATGGGCCACACTGGTTTCAACTACACTGAACCTTGGACAACATGCCAACCACAAGGTTACTTGCCATGGGGAAAGAGTTCTGATTTCTGCATCATTTTGAAACCCGGGCCGTGATTGGAGATAAGGTCTAGGTTCTGAAGCCTGAAAACCGAGGTTGAGAAGAGATGACGACCTAAGGCCATGGCGGGTCTGATGTGCTCAGCGTGCGGCCAGCTGTCTGGGTGGGGCCAGGATGTCCAGGCTCAGGTTGTGTCAGAAAGGTCATTAGTGCCCAGGTCAGCCTATATATTTGGGGTACAGCCGAATGGCATGCAGGTTGATCCTCATTTGGGGTTTCTGGGTAGCCACAGAGGGCAATGTTTTCCTTCTGGAGTGCAGGCAGAGTGCTGCACTGTAGTTCTGGATTGCCAAACTGGAGTGCTTGTGGGCCAGTAGTCTGAGGACGGAAGTCTGAGAACCCAAGCTAGGCCTAGGATTCTGGGTGAGGATATGGCAGGCACAATCTACTTACCTGAATCGAGATCTCATGCATCTGAAGTCAGGGCGAGGATCGGACGATCGCTCAGGTTGGACATTTTGTCCCTGATGCCCCTTTTTGAAACGGGGGGTGGATTAAGAGGCCATGGGTGTTTTCCTACGATGGAGGTTGTGAAAAGCTCCCAACTGCAAAGATTATTCTGCAGGACAATTGAGACCTTTGGTGGCTCCAGGACAACAATTCCGAGCAGGGTTCTAAGAATGGATGGCTGGGTAGCCCACCTCACATTCCAATTGTCTCCACGCAACAAGACAGGTTAGATATGCTGGATCTGGGGGAGCAACCAAGGAGGCTGAGTTGAAATGGACTCTCCTGTGGATGTGCCCTAATATGATTTTGCGTCTATGGAGACCTTGGAATGAAGCGGTAGAACTGGGGCCCTGAAGGGTTCTCCTAAAGAGAGGCTTTCACACACCTCCATCGTGCAAGTTTCCCAGGTGTAGATGAGATTTGTTCTGATGGGTGAGTCAAGAAACAGCCATATGCTGTTATTGAAATCCAGGCCTCTGAGGAGAGATGCCTGGAAGCCAAACCAATGGATCCGATAGGTGCCTAGGGGCCTGTTTGTTCCTTTTTACATCTGGGGACATCAGTCTACGGGTCTGAGTGCCGGTAGGTGCTCAGATGGGCCCAGATTGCCCCTGTTTGTCTTGGGAAGCCACAAATATTGGGATGGCCTCAGGGACTTTAGAGGTTTATCCTCTTAGTAGGGTTGTGGCCATTGGAATGGTCACATACAATTCCCTTGGATAGGGCAAGCACAGTCGTCAGGTTTGGCTCCAGGGGCCTCAGCCTGTAGGATGTGTAGGCCACGGTTGTTTGGACAGTTGTCTGAAAACACAAACTCGGCTTATGTTTCGGGTCATAGGTATGGCAGGACTGATCTACAGACCATGAGGAGAACTCTTCGAGATATGAAAATAGGGCGAGTGTGAGGCTCTTGCTCAAGTTTTTGTCTCTGGATATCGTGTCACTCATGGTCGTGAAATTTCCGGGTGACTTCATGGGAAATGGACTAGTCTTACTCTCTGGGGGTTTGGCCCCGTCCAAAGAGTTTGGGGTCATTCCATGGGATGTAAGAAGTCCGTTGCTCTGTTGTGGTTGATTTGTTTTGTTTTGTTTTTCAACCTCAGGTGTCCCACCAAATGAGGATACCAGAGTAGATCCCTGGGGAGGGGCGACTGGACAACCGAAATCTGGTTAAAATTGGGGCCTAGGTACATGTCAAGCCCATTATGACTTCTAATGGTCCAGCCACTGACAGGATCTACTAGAGGACAGGACTCACGCTGAGGGACACAAGTGTGTTTATGCCCTCGTCGCACTCAAGATTGGGCTGGACCTCAGGGTGAATGCTGGTTTCTCCTACACTGAACATTGGACAACATGCCAACCTTGTGGTTTCCTGCCATGAGTAAGGAAGAGTTCTGATTTCTGCATCACAGTCACACCTGGGCAGTGATTGGAGATAAGGTCTAGTCTCTGAAGCCTGAAAACTAAGGTAGGGAAGAGAATATGACCTAAGGCCATGGCGGGTCTGATGTGCTCAGTGTGCGGTCAGCTGTCTGGGTGTTGGTCACGAGGTCAAGGCTCAGGTTGTCAGACAGGGCATTAGTGCCCAGGTTAGACTATATATTTTGGGTGCATTCGAGTGCCGTGTAGGTTCCTATCTGAAGAACTCTTCAGGATATTAAGAATGAGCGAGTCTGAGGCGCGTGCTCAGGCTTTTGTCTCTGGATTCTGTATCAGCAATGGCCGTGGAATGTTGGGGTGGTCTCAGTGGCCATGGACGAATCTTGCTCTCTGTGGATTTGGCCCGATCCCAATTGTTTTTCGTCAGTCTGTGGAATGGGAGGACTCGTTTCAGGTTTGTTACCTCAGGTGTCCCACCAATAGAGGAATTCCAAAGCAGAGCCCTGGGGAAGAGTAAAGGGACAACCCGAACTACGGTTAAAAATTGGGGCCTAGAGGCATGGCAAGCCCAATATGCTGTCTCTCCATCCAGCCACTGAGAGGCCTTACCTGAGGACTGGTTTCAGGCTGAGGGTCACAAGGTGTATTTGTGACAAATGAGACCCGCAAGCATGGGCGGGGCCTCATGGGCCACACTGGTTTCAACTACACTGAACCATGGACAACATGCCAACCACAAGGTTTCTTGCCATGGGGAAAGAGTTCAGATTTCTGCATCATTTTCAAACCCGGGCCGTGATTGGAGATAAGGTCTAGGTCCTGAAGCCTGAAAGCCGAGGTTGAGAAGAGATGACGACCTAAGGCCATGCCGGGTCCGATGTGCTCTGTGTGCGGCCAGCTGTCTGGGTGGGGCCAGGATGTCCAGGCTCAGGCTGTGTCAGAAAGGGCATTAGTGCCCAGGTCAGCCTATATATTTGGGGTACAGCCGAATGGCGTGCAGGTTGATCCTCAATTGGGGTTTCTGGGTAGCCCCGGGGGGCAATGTTTTTCTTCTGGAGGGCAGGCAGAGTGCTGCATTGTAGTTCTGGATTGCCAAACTCGAGGGCTTGTGGGCCAAGAGTCTGAGGACTGAGGTCTTAGAACCCAAGCTAGGCCTCGGTTTCTGGGTGAGGATATGGCAGGCACAAATACAGACCCGAATCGAGATCTCGTGCATCTGAAGTCAGGGCGAGGATCAGATGATCGCTCAGGTTGGACATTCTGTCCCTGATGGCCCCTTCTTGAACGGGGGTTGGATCACGAGGCCATGGGGGTTTTCCCACGATGGGAGTTGTGAGAAGCTCCCAACTGCAAAGATTCTTCTGCAGGACAATTGAGACCTGTAAGTTGGCTCCAGGACAACAATTCTGAGCATGGTTTTAAGGATGGATGCCTGGGTAGCCCACCTCGCATTCCAATTTTCTACAAGCAACAAGACATGTTAGATCTGCTTGATCTGGGGGAGCAACCGAGGAGGCTGAGTTGAAATGGACTCTCCCGTGGATGTGTCCTAATATGATTTTGTGTCTATGGAGATCTTGGAATGAAGTGGTGGCACTGGGGCCCTAAAGATTCTACTAAAGAGAGGCTTTCACACAGCTCCATCGTGCAAGTTTCCCATGTGTAGATGAGATTTGTTCTGATGGGTGAGTCAAGAAACAGCCATATGCTGTTCTTGAAATCCAGGCCTCTGAGTAGAGATGCCTGGAATCCGAACCAATGGATCCGATAGGTGCCTAGGGGCCTGTTCGTTCCTTTTTACCCTGGGGACATCAGTCTACGGGTCTGAGTGCTGGTAGTTGCTCAGATGGGCCGAGATTGCACCTGTTTGTCCTGGGAAGCCACAAATATTGGGATGGACTCAGTGACTTTGGATGTTGATTCTCTTAGTAGGGTTGTGGCCATTGGAATGGGCACATACAATTCCCTTGGAGAGGGCAAGCAGAGTCGTCAGGTTTGGCTCCAGGGGCCTGAGCCTGTAGGGTGTGTTGGCCAGGGCTGTTTGGACAGTTGTCTGAAAACACAAACTCGGCTTATGTTTCGGGTCATATGTATGGCAGGACTGATCTACAGACCATGAGGAGAACTCTTCGGGATATGGAAAAAGGGCGACTGTGAGGCCTTTGCTCAAGTTTTTTGTCTCTGGATATCGTGTCACTCATGGTCGTGAAATTTCCGGGTGACTACATGGGAAATGGACGAGTCTTACTCTCTGGGGGTTTGGCCACTTCCAAAGAGTTTGGGGTCATTCTGTGGGATGGAAGAAGTCCGTTGTTCTGTTGTTGTTGATTTGTTTTGTTTTGTTTTTCAACCTCAGGTGTCCCACCAAATGAGGGAATCCAGAGTGTATCCCTGGGGAGGGGCGATTGGACACCAGAAATCTGGTTAAAAATTGGGGACTAGGGACATGTCTAGCCCATTATGACATCTAATGGGCCAGCCACTGAGAGGACATACTAGAGGACAGGACTCACGCTGAGGGTCACAATGCGTGTTTATGCCCTCGTCGCACTCAAGCATGGACGGGACCTCAGGGTGAAGGCTGGTTTCTCTTACACTGAACGTTTGACATCATGCCAACCACAAGTTTTCTTGACATGGGTAAGGAAGAGTTCTGATTTCTGCATCACAGTCACCCCTGGGCAGTGATTGGAGATAAGCTCTAGGTTCTGAAGCCTGAAAACTGAGGTAGGGAAGAGATGATGACCTAAGGCCATGGCGGGTTGATGTGCTCAGTGTACGGTCAGCTGTCAGGGTGTTGGTCACGAGGTCTGGGCTCAGGTTCTCAGACAGTGCATTAGTGCCCAGGTTAGACTATATATTTTGGGTGCATTTGAGTGCCGTGTAGGTTCTTATCTGAAGAACTCTTCAGGATATGAAGAATGATCGAGTCTGAGGCACGTGCACAGGCTTTTATCTCTGGATTTTGTATCAGCGATGGCCGTGGAATGTTGGGGAGGCCTCATGGGCCATGGAGGAATCTTACTCTCTATGGATTGGCCCGATCCCAATCGTTTTCCGGCAATCTGTGGGATGGTAGGATGCCTTTCATGTTTGTTACCTCAGGTGTCCCACCAATAGAGGAATTCCAAATCAGAGCCCTGGGGAAGAGTGAAGGGAAACCCGAACTATGGTTAAAAATTGGGGCCTAGGGGCATGGCAAGCCTAATATGCTGTCTCTCCATCCAACCACTGAGAGGCCTTACCTGAGGACTGGGCTCAGGCTGAGGGTCACAATGTGTGTTTGTGACCAATGTGGCCTGCAAGAATGGGCGGGGCCTCATCTGCCACACTGGTTTCATCTAAACTGAAACTTGGACAACATGCCAACCACAAGGTCTCTTGCCATGGGGAAAGAGTTCTTATTTCTGCATCATTTTCAAACCCGGGCAGTGATTGGAGATAAGGCCTAGGTTCTGAAGCCTGAAAACCAAGGTTGAGAAGAAATGACGACCTAAGGCCATGGCGGGTCCGATGTGCTCAGTGTGCGGCCAGCTGTCTGGGTGGGGCCAGGAGGTCCACGCTCAGGCTGTGTCAGAAAGGGCATTAGTGCCCAGGTCAGCCTATACAGCCGAATGCCATGCAGGTTGATCCTCATTGGGGGTTTCTGGGTAGCCCCAGATGGCAATGTTTTTCTTCTTGAGGGCAGGCAGAGTGCTGCATTGTAGTTCTGGATTGCCAAACTGGAGGGCTTGTGGGCCAAGAGTCTGAGGACTGAGTTCTTAGAACCCAAGCTAGGCCACGGTTTCTGGGTGAGGATATGGCAGGCACAAATACAGACCCGAATCGAGATCTCGTGCATCTGAAGTCAGGGCGAGGATCAGACGATCGCTCAGGTTGGACATTCTGTCCCTGATGGCCCCTTCTTGAAGGGGGGTTGGATCACGAGGCCATGGGGTTTTTCCCACGATGGGAGTTGTGAGAAGCTCCCAACTGCAAAGATTCTTCTGCAGGACAATTGAGACCTGTTGGTTAGCTCCAGGACAACATTTCTGAGCATGGTTTTAAGGATGGATGCCTGGGTAGCCCACCTCGCATTCCAATTTTCTACAAGCAACAAGACATGTTAGATCTGCTTTATCTGGGGGAGCAACCGAGGAGGCTGAGTTGAAATGGACTCTCCCGTGGATGTGTCCTAATATAATTTTGTGTCTATGGAGATCTTGGAATGAAGCGGTGGCACTGGGGCCCTAAAGATTCTCCTAAAGAGAGGCTTTCACACAGCTCCATCGTGCAAGTTTCCCATGTGTAGATGAGATTTGTTCTGATGGGTGAGTCAAGAAACAGCCATATGCTGTTATTGAAATCAGGCCTCTGAGGAGAGATGCCTGGAATCCAAACCAATGGATCCGATAGGTGCCTAGGGGCCTGTTCGTTCCTTTTTACCTCTGGGGACATCAGTCTACGGGTCTGAGTGCAGGTAGGTGCTCAGATGGGCCCAGATTGCACTTGTTTGTCCTGGGAAGCCACAAATATTGGGATGGCCTCAGTGACTTTGGAGGTTGATTCTCTTAGTAGGGTTGTGGCCATTGGAATGGGCATATACAATTCCCTTGGAGAGGGCAAGCACAGTCGTCAGGTTTGGCTCCAGGGGCCTGAGCCTGTAGGGTGTGTTGGCCAGGGCTGTTTGGACAGTTGTCTGAAAACACAAACTCGGCTTATGTTTCGGGTCATAGGTATGGCAGGACTGATCTACAGACCATGAGTAGAACTCTTCGGGATATGAAAAAAGGGCGACTGTGAGGCTCTTGCTCAAGTTTTTTGTCTCTGGATATCGTGTCACTCATGGTCGTGAAATTTCCGGGTGACTTCATGGGAAATGGACGAGTCTTACTCTCTGGGCGTTTGGCCCCGTCCAAAGAGTTTGGGGTCATTCTGTGGGATGGAAGAAGTCCGTTGTTCTGTTGTTGTTGATTTGTTTTGTTTTGTTTTTCAACCTCAGGTGTCCCACCAAATGAGGGAATCCAGAGTGGAGCCCTGGGGAGGGGTGACTGGATAACCAGAAATCTGGTTAAAAATTGGGGCCTAGGGACATGTCTAGCCCATTATGACATCTAATGGGACAGCCACTGAGAGGACATACTAGAGGACAGGATTCACGCTGAGGGTCACAATGCGTGTTTATGCCCTCGTCGCACTCAAGCATGGACGGGGCCTCAGGGTGAAGGCTGGTTTCTCTTACACTGAACGTTTGACATCATGCCAACCACAAGGTTTCTTGACATGGGTAAGGAAGAGTTCTGATTTCTGCATCACAGTCACCCCTGGGCAGTGATTGGAGATAAGCTCTAGGTTCTGAAGCCTGAAAACTGAGGTAGGGAAGAGATGATGACCTAAGGCCATGGCGGGTTGATGTGCTCAGTGTACGGTCAGCTGTCAGGGTGTTGGTCACGAGGTCTGGGCTCAGGTTCTCAGACAGTGCATTAGTGCCCAGGTTAGACTATATATTTTGGGTGCATTTGAGTGCCGTGTAGGTTCTTATCTGAAGAACTCTTCAGGATATGAAGAATGATCGAGTCTGAGGCACGTGCACAGGCTTTTATCTCTGGATTTTGTATCAGCGATGGCCGTGGAATGTTGGGGAGGCCTCATGGGCCATGGAGGAATCTTTCTCTCTGTGGATTTGGCCCGATCCCAATCGTTATCCGGCAATCTGTGGGATGGGAGGACTCCTTTCAGGTTTGTTACCTCAGGTGTCCCACCAAAAGAGGAATTCCAAATCAGAGCCCTGGGGAAGAGTGAAGGGACAACCCGAACTAAGGTTAAAAATTGGGGCCTAGGGGCATGGCAAGCCCAGTATGCTGTCTCTCCATCCAGCCACTGAGAGGCCTTACCTGAGGACTGGGCTCAGGCTGAGGGTCACAATGTGTGTTTGTGACCAATGTGGCCTGCAAGAATGGGCGGGGCCTCATCTGCCACACTGGTTTCATCTACACTGAAACTTGGACAACATGCCAACCGCAAGGTTTCTTGCCATGGGGAAAGAGTTCTTATTTCTGCATCATTTTCAAACCCGGGCAGTGATTGGAGATAAGGCCTAGGTTCTGAAGCCTGAAAACCGAGGTTGAGAAGAAATGACGACCTAAGGCCATAGCGGGTCCCATGTGCTCAGTGTGTGGCCAGCTGTCTGGGTGGGGCCAGGAGGTCCACGCTCAGGCTGTGTCAGAAAGGGCATTAGTGCCCAGGTCAGCCTATACAGCCGAATGCCATGCAGGTTGATCCTCATTGGGGGTTTCTGGGTAGCCCCAGATGGCAATGTTTTTCTTCTTGAGGGCAGGCAGAGTGCTGCATTGTAGTTCTGGATTGCCAAACTGGAGGGCTTGTGTGCCAGGAGTCTGAGGACTGAGGTCTTAGAACCCAAGCTAGGCCTCGGTTTCTGGGTGGGGATATGGCAGGCACAATCTACAGACCTGAATCGAGATCTCGTGCATCTGAAGTCAGGGTGAGGATCAGACGATCGCTCAGGTTGGACATTCTGTCCCTGATGGCCCCTTCTTGAAAGGGGGGTGGATCACGAGGCCATGGGGTTTTTCCCACGATGGGAGTTGTGAGAAGCTCCCAACTGCAAAGATTCTTCTGCAGAACAATTGAGACCAGTTGGTTGGCTCCAGGACAACGATTCTGAGCAGAGATCTAAGGATGGATGGCTGGGTAGCCCACCTCGCATTCCAATTGTCTCCAATCAACAAGACAGTTAGATCCGCTGGATCTGGGGGAGCAACCGAGGAGGCTGAGTTGAAATGGACTCTCCCGTGGATGTGTCCTAATATGATTTTGTGTCTATGGAGACCTTGGAATGAAGCGTTGGCACTGGGCCCTGAAGGGTTCTCCTAAAGAGAGGCTTTCACACAGCTCCATCGTGCAATTTTCCCATGTGTATATGAGATTTGTTCTGACGGTGAGTCAAGAAACAGCCATATGCTGTTATTGAAATCCAGGCCTCTGGGGAAAGATGCCTCGACACCAAAGCAATGGGTCCGATAGGTGCCTAGGGGCCCGTTCGTTCCTTATTACCTCTGGGGATATCAGTCTACGGGTCTGAGTGCAGGTAGATGCTCAGATGGGCTCAGATTGCCCCTGTTTTTTGGGAAGCCACAACTATTGGGATGGCCTCAGGAATTTTGGAGGTTTATCCTCTTAGTATTGTTGTGGCCATTGAATGGGCTCATACAATTCCCTTGGAGAGGGCAAGCACAGTTCTCAGGTTTGGCCTCAGGGGCCTGATCCTGTAGGGTGTGTAGGCCAGAGCTGTTGGGACAGTTGTCTCAAAACAGAAACTTGGCTTATGTTTCGGGTCATTGGTATGGCAGGACTGATCCTCAGACCATGATGAGAATTCTTCGGGATATGAAAAAAGGGCGAGTGTGAGGCTCTTGCTCAAGTTTTTATCTCTGGATTTCATGCCATTCATGGTCATGAAATCCCGGGTGACTTCATGGGAAATAGACGAGTCTTACTCCTTTGGGGTTTGGCCCAATCCAAAGAGTTTGGGGTCAGTCTGTGGGACGGAAGAAGTCCGTTTTTTGCTGTTGTTGTTGTTGTTTTGTTTTGTTCTTCAAACTCAGGCGTCCCACCAAAAGAGGGATTCCAGAGTAGAGCCCTGGGGAGGGGCGATTGGACAACCAGAAATCTGGTTAAAATTGGGTCCTAGGGACATCTAGACTTGGGTTTCAGGGCGAGGGCACGGCATGTACCCCCTGAAGATCTGAAGCAATATCTCATGCATCTTAAGTCAGAGCGAGGATCAGATGTTGGCTCAGCTTGGATTTTCTGTTCATGACGGCCCCTTCATTTAGGGAGCCGAATCTCGATGCCGTGGAGGTTTTCCCACGGTGGGAGTGGTGGAAGGCCCCCTCCTAGGATTCCTTCTGCGGGACAATTGAGACCTGTTGGACAGCTCCAGGACATCCCATATGGATGAGTCCAGACCAACGTTCGAGAATGGATGCCTGGGAAGCCCGCCTCGCATTCCAATTGTCTCCTAGCGACAAGACAGTTTAGATCTGATGGCTCTGCGGGAGCAACCGGGGTGGATGAGTTGAAATGGACTTTCCTGAGGATGGGTCTATGTGTGTTTGTGTCCATGAGGGCCTTGGAATGGGGCGGTGGCACCGGGACCCTGAAGTATTCTCCTCAGCTTTTGACATAGCTCCCCATGCACAAGTTTCCTTGTGGAGACGAGGTTTGTTCTGATGGGTGCCTCAGGAAAACCCCAATGCTGGTATTGGAATCCAGGGTTTTGAGGAGACATGCCTGTAAACCCAAGCAATGGATCCGATTTTGGCCTAGGGTCCTGTCTGGTTCAATATACTTCTCTGGGGACATCCTTCTAGGGTATGAGTGGAGGTAGATGCTCAGCTGGTGACAGACTGACCTTTTTTGTCCCAGGCGACCTATACTATAGGGATGGCCTCAGAGTCTTTGGACGGTTCTCCTAATTTGTACGATTTTGGACAATGGAATGGGCAGAATTCCCATGGATTGGGTAGTCACAGTCCTAATGTGTGGCTCCAGGGTCCCCAGCCTGGTTGCTGTGTGGCCCAGGACTTTGAGGACAGAAGTCTGAAAACACAAACTCAGCTTATGTTTGGGGACGTAGGTATGGCAATCCCGATCTACAAACCATGAGAAGACATCTTCACGATATGAAGATATTGCGAGTCTTAGGCGCTTGCTCAGACTTTTGTCTCTGGATTTTGTTTCAGTGATGGCCGTGGAATGTCGAGGAGGCCTCATTGGCCAAGGACGAATCTTCCTCTCTGTGGATTTGGACCGATGGCAATTGTTTTTCGTCAATCTGTTGGATGGAGGACTCCTTTCAGGGTTGTTACATCAGGTGTCCCACCAAAAGAGGAATTCCAAAGCAGAGCCCTGGGGAAGAATGAAGGGACAACCGAACTACGGTTAAAAAATTGGGGCCTATGGGAATGGCAAGCCCAATATGCTGTCTCCTCATCCAGCCACTGAGAGGCCTTACCTGAGGACTGGGCTAAAGCTGAGGGTCACAATGTGAGTTTGCCACCTATGTGTCCTGCGAGCAATGGCGGGGCCTCATCGGACACACTGGTTTCCACTACACTGAACGTTAGACAACAAGACAACCACAAGGTTCTTGCCATTGGGAAGGAGTTCTGATTTCTGCATCATTTTCATACCTGGGCAGTGATTGGAGATAAGGTCTATGATCTGAATCCTGAAAACCGGGTTGGGAAGAGATAACGACCTAAGGCAATGGCTGGTCCTATGTGCTCAGTGAGCGGCAAGCTGTCTGGTTGGGGCCAGGAGGTCCAGGCTCAGGTTCTGTCAGAAAGGGCATTAATGCCCAGGTCAGCCAATATATTTTGGGTACAGCCAAGTGGCGTTCAGGTTGATCTTCATTTGGGGTTTCTGGGTAGCCCCAGAGGGCAATGTTTTTCTTCTGGAGGGCAAGCAGAGTGCTGCATTGTAATTCTGGATTGCCAAACTGGAGGGCTTGTGGGCCATTAGTCTGAGGACAGAAGTCTGAGGACACAAGATAGGCTTAGGTTTCTGGGTGAGGACATGGCAGGCACAATCTACAGACCTGAATCGAGATCTCGTGCATCTGAAGTCAAGGTGAGGATCAGACTAATTCTCAGTTTGGACCTTATGTCCCTGATGGCCCCTTCATGAAGGGGGGGGGTATCACGAGGCCATGGGGGTTTCTCACGATGGGAGTTGTGAGAAGCTCCCAACTGCAAATATTCTTCTGCAGGAAAATTGAGACCCGTTGGTTGGCTCCAGGCCAATGATTCCGAGCAGGGTTCTAAGGATGGATGGCGGGGTAGGCCACCTCGCATTCCAATTGTCTCCTAGCAACAAAACAAGTTAGATCTGCTGGATCTCGCGGAGCAACCGAATATGCTGAGTAGAATTGGACTCTCCCGTGCATGTGTCCTAATATGATTTTGTGTCTATGGAGACCTTGGAATGAAGCGGTGACACTGGGGCCCTGAAGGGTCTCCTAAAAAGAGGCTTTGACACACCTCCCACGTGCAAGTTTCCCATGTGTAGATGAGTTTTGTTCTGATGGGGGAGTCAAGAAATAGTCATATGCTGGTACTGAAATCCAGGCCTCTGAGGAAGATGCCTGGAAGCCAAAGCAATGGATCCGATTAGGGCTTAGGGGCCTGTTCATTCCTTTTTACTTCTGGGGATATCAGTCGACGAGTCTGAGTGCAGGTAGGTTCTCAGATGCTCTCAGATTGCTCCTGTTTGTCCTGGAAAGCCACCACTATTGGGATGGCCTCAGGGACTTTGGAGGTTTATTCTATTAGTAGGGTTGTGGCCATTGGAATGGGCACACAGAATTCCCTTGGAGAGGGCAAGTACAGACCTCAGGTTGGCTCCAGGGGCCTGAGCCTGTAGGGTGTGTAGGCCTGGGCTGTTTGGACAGTTTGCTGAATACACAAACTCGGATTATGTTTCAGTCATAGGTATGGCAGGACTGATCTACAGACCATGAGGAGAACACTTCGGGATATGAAAAAAGGGCGAGTGTGAGGCTCTTGCTCAAGTTTTTATCTTTGGATATTGTGCCATTCATGGTCATGAAATATCCGGGTGACTTCATGGGAAATGGACGAGTCTAACTCTCTGGGAGTTTGGCCCCGTCCAAAGAGAGTGGGGTCATTCTGTGGGATGGAAGAAGTCCATTTTTTGTTTTGTTTTGTTTTGTTTTGTTTTGTTTGTTTGGTTGTTCAAACCTCACCAAATGAGGGATTCCAGAGTAGAGCCCTTGGGAGGGGCGATTGGACAACCAGAAATCTGGTTTAAATTTGGGGCCTAGGGACATGTCAAGCCATTATGGCATCTAATGGTCTAGCCACTGAGAGGACGTACTAGAGGACAGGACTCACGCTGAGAGACACAATGCGTGTTTATGCCCTCGTTGCACTCAAGAATGGGCGAGGCCTCAGGGTGAATGCTGGTTTCCCCTACACTGAACTTTGGACAAGATGCCAACCATAAGGTTTCTTGCCATGGGTAAGGAAGAGTTCTGATTTCTGCATCACACTCACCCCTGGGCAGTGATTAGAGATAAGGTCTAGGTTCTGAAGCCTGAAAACTGAGTTAGGGAAGAGATGATGACCTAAGGCCATGGCGGGTCTTATGGGCTCAGGGTGCGGTCAGCTGTCTGGATGTTGCTCAAGAGGTACCGGCTCAGGGTATGTCAGACAGTGCATTACTGCCCAGGTTAGACTATATAATTTGGGTACATTCAAGTGCCATGTAGGTTTATTATCATTTAATGTGCCCGGGCAGCTCATTGGGCAATATTTTGTTTCTCGAGGGCAGGCAGAGTGCTGCAATTATGGTCCGTAATTGCCAAACTTGTGGGCTTCGGGGCCAGGAGTGTGAGGACGGAAGTCTGAGAACACAAGCTAGACTTGGGATTCAGGGCGAGGGCACGGCATGTACCCCTGAAGATCTGAAGCAATATCTCATGCATCTGAAATCAGAGCGAGGATCAGACGTTGGCTCAGCTTGGATTTTCTGTTCATGACGGCCCCTTCATGAAGGGAGAGGATTCTCGAGAGCGTGGAGTTTTTCCCACGTTGGGAGTGGTGGGATATCCCTCCAAGGATTCCTTATGCGGGACAATTGACACGTGTTGGACAGCTCCAGGACATCCCATATGGATGAGTCCAGACCAACGTTTGAGGATGGATGCCTGGGAAGACCGCCTCGCATTTCAATTGTCTCCTAGCGACAAGACAGTTAGGATCTGACGGCTCTGCGGGAGCAACCGGGGTGGCTGAGTTGAAATGGACTTTCCTGAGGATGGGAATAATGTGTGTTTGTGTCCATGAGGGCCTTGGAATGGGGCGGTGGCACCGGGACCCTGAAGTATTCTCCTAAGCTTTTGACATAGCTCCCATGCACAAGTTTCCTTGTGGAGACGAGTTTGGTTCTGATGGGTGCCTCAGGAAAACCCCAATGCTGGTATTGGAATCCAGGGTTTTGAGGAGACATGCCTTTAAACCAAAGCAATGGATCCGATTTTGGCCTAGGGTCCTGTCTAGTTCAATCTTCTTCTCTGGGGAAATCCTTCTAGTGTATGAGTGGAGGTAGATGCTCAGCTGGTGTCAGACTGACCTTTTTTGTCCCGGGCGACCTATATTATTGGGATGGCCTCAGGGAATTTGGAGGGTTCTCCTAACTTGTACGATTTTGGACAATGGAATGGGCAGAATTCCCATGGATTGGGTAGTCACAGTCCTAATGTGTGGCTCCAGGGTCCCCAGCCTGGAGGGTATGTGGCCCAGGACTTTGAGGACAGAAGTCTGAAAACACAAACTCAGCTTTTGTTTGGGGACATAGGTATGGCAGGCCTGATATACAAACCATGAGAAGACATCTTCAGGATATGAAGATAGTGCAAGTCTGAGGCGCTTGCTTAGGCTTTTGTCTCTGGATTTTGTATCAGCGATGGCCGTGGAATGTCGAGGAGGCCTCATGGGCCATGGACGAATCTTGCTCTCTGTGGATTTGGCCAGATCCCAATTGTTTTTCTTGAATCTGTTGGATGGACGACTCCTTTCAGGGTTGTTACATCAGGTGTCCCACCAAAAGAGGAATTCCAAAGCAGAGCCCTGGGGAAGAGTGAAGGGACAACACGAACTATGGTTAAAAATTGGGGCCTAGGGGCATGGCAAGCCCAATATGCTGTCTCTTCATCCAGCCACTGAGAGGCCTTACCTGAGGACTGGGCTAAGGCTGAGGGTCACAATGTGTGTTTGCTACCTATCTTTACCGCGAGCAATGGCGGGGCCTCAAGGGACACACTGGTTTCCACTACACAGAACGTTGGACAACAAGCCAACCACAAGTTTTCCTGCCATCGGGAAGGAGTTCTGATTTCACATCATTTTCAAACCTGGGCAGTGATTGGAGATAAGGTCTAGGTTCTGAAGCCTGAAAACTGAGGTTGGAAAGGGTTAACGACCTAAGGCCATTGGGGGTCTGAAGTTCTCAGTTTGTAGCCAGCTGTCTGGGTGGGCCTAGGAGGTCCAGGCTCAGGCTGCGTCAGAAAGGGCATTATTGCCCAGGTCATCCTATATATTTTGGGTATAGCCAAGTGTCGTGCAGGTTGATCTTCATTTGGTGTTTCTAGTAGCCCCAGAGGGCAATGTAATTCTTATGCAGGGCAGGTAGAGTGCTGCATTGTGGTTCTGGATTGCCAAACTGTAGGGCTTGTGAGCCAGTAGTCTGTGTACAGAAGTCTGAGGACACAAGCAAGGCTTAGGTTTCTGGGTGAGGACATGGCAGGCACAATCTACAGACCTGAACCGAGATCTCGTGCATCTGAAGTCAGGGTGAGGATCAGACGATCGCTCAGGTTGGAACTTATGTCCCTGATGGCCCATTTATGAAGGGGGTGGGATCATGTGGCCATGGGGGTACTTTCACAATGGGAGTTCTGAGAAGCTCCCAACTGCAAAGATTCTTCTGCACGAAAATTGAGACCTGTTGGTTGGCTCCATGCCAACGATTCCGCCAGGGTTTTAAGGATGGATGGCTGGGTAGTCCACCTCACATTCCAATTGTCTCCTAGCATCAAGACAAGTTAGATCTGCTGGATCTCGCGGAGCAACCGAATACGCTCAGTTGTAATGGACTCTCCTGTGGATGGGTCCTAATGTGTTTTTGTGTCTATGGAGACCTTGTAATGGGGCAGTGGCACACAGTCCCTGAAGGATTCTCCTAACTGGAGGTTTTGAGACATCTTTAAAGGATGATTTTCCCAAGTGGAGAAGAGATTTGTTCTGATTGCTGCCTCATGAAATCCCCATATGCTATATTGGAAACCAGGCCTCTGAGGACAGATACCTGTAACCGAAAGCAATGAATCTGATTCAGGCCTAGGGGCCTGTCTGATTCAATCTTCTTCTCTGGGGACATCCATCTACGCTGAGTAGAGGAAGATGCTCAGCTGGTTTCAGATGACCCTTGTTTGTCCTGGGCGGCCTACATTATTGGGATGTCCTTGAAGACTCTGGAGGTTTTTCTTAATTTGTACGATTTTGGACAATGAAATGGGCAGAATTCCCGTGGTATGGACAGGCACAGTCCTGATGTGTGGCTCCAGGGGCCCCAGCCTGAAGGGTCTGTGGGCCAGGAATGTGGGGACAGAAGTCTGAAAACACAAACTCGGCTTAGGTTTGGGAAGTAGGTATGGCAGGCACGATCTACAGACCGTGAGGAGAACTCTTCGGGATACGACAAAAGAGCGAGTGTGAGGCGCTTGCTCAGACTTTTGTCTCTGGATTTGTTGTCAACGATGGCTGTGGAATCTCGGGGAGGCCTCATGGGCCATGGACGAGACATCCTCTCTGTGAATTTGGTCCAATCCCAATTCTTTTGGGTCAATCTGAAGGATGGGAGGAGTCCTTTTAGTTTTGTTACCTCAGGTGTCCCACCAAAAGAGGGATTCCAAAGCAGAGCTCTGGGGAGGGATGAATGGACAACCCGACCAATCCAATTGGGGTGAGGTCGAGAACCGAGCAGGTTGATCCTCATTTGGGGTTTATGGAGATCCCCATAGAGCAACGTTTTTCTTCTGGAGGGCCAGCATAGGGCTGCATTTTAGTTCCAGAATTCCAAGTCTTGAGGACATGTTTGCCAGGAGTGTGAGGAAGGAAGTCTGAAAACACAAGGTAGCACGAGGTTTGGGCCCACTGTGCAGAGGCTGAATCGAGATCTCCTGCATCTGAGGTCAGGGCGAGTATCAGATGTTGCCTCAAGCTGGAGTTTGTGTCCATGACGGCCCTTTCCTGAAGGGGGTGGGGGCGTCATGAGGCCAGGGAGGTTTCCCTACGCTGGGAGTTGTGAGCTGCTCCAAACTTCAAAGTTTCCTTCTTCATGACAGTCGAGTACTATTGGATGGTTCCAGGATGCCCCATACAGAAAGATTCGAGAGCAGGGGCCTAAGCATGGATGCCGAGAAACACCAACTCACCTTCCCATTGCCTGGTCGAGAGAACGCTCAATCGCGGGCTCAGCTACCCAGAAGGGCTTAATGTGGGTTGGTGGCCATGGAGACCTTGGAATGTGGCAGTAGCTAAGGGACTCTGCAGGATTCTCCAACCCGAAGGGGTTTGACACACAACTCCAACAAGGAAGCTTTCCATGCGGAGATGAGAGGTGTTCTTGTCTGGTGCCTCAGGATAGCCCCATATGCTGGTCATAATCGAACCCAGGCTCTGAGGAGTGATACCTGGACACCAAAGCATGAGTTCATAATAAGGGCCTAGGGGCCTGTCTGGTTCAATCTTCTGTCTCTGCGGATATCATCTGTGTGTCTTCATGGAGGTAGTTTCAGTTTGCTCAGCTGGTGTCATAATGCCCCTGTTTGTCCAGTGCGGCTTGCGGTAGTGGGATGTCCTTGGGGACCTTGGAGGGTTTATACTATTTTGGAAGGAGTTGTGGCCAATGGAACGGGCATTCTTTAGGAGAGAGCAGGGCACAGTTTCTGTGGTGTGGCTCCAGAGGAAACACCCAGCATGGAGGCGGTGTGGGCC